>NW_019251856.1:0-40167 GCF_002742605.1 Olea europaea var. sylvestris | reverse complement strand
AAACATAATCTATCTTATGTAGATAGAAGAGTATAATTGTCCAGAAACTAAGAGTAAAATCATGTACTTCATTAGATATGATCATGGCAACACAATGACGCTATGAACGCTATGAACGTGTTGCCGCAATTTCTAAGGGAAACTTTCAACTATAACCTCGTCTTGATATTAGCTCAGTAACTTTAGAGGTGAAAAGATAAAAGATAGTAATTCCACTATTTCAGACAGGTGTACGCTAGGGAAAATTTAAAATTCCAACAAACCCAATCTTTATATCTATTCCATTCCCAATCTTGCTTTCAGAGACGACATATACTCTCAGAAAGATAACTGCAACTCAGCCTCATTATCAACCCCAAAACCCTTCCATAAATACATACAAATTTCAATATAAAACAAGCAACATAGTTCACATATTTCTTAACATTATAAAATGTAAATACAAAATAAACTTCATTGGCAAGAAACTACAAAGAGCAGGAAAGAACTCCATAAATGGTAATGATGGACCATCAGCTACAGAACAAAACTAACAATTCGTATGTGCTAGTTCTAACGCGAGGTTTAAAGGATTCTCATCCCTCATATTATAAACAGAACAGGAATATCAAGAGATTGGATAAGGTATGCTTAGTCAAAGTTTTTGCATATACAGAGATGCAGAAAGACAAATCACCATTGGATGTTCCTGTTTGCACGTCTGTGAGAGAAAGGGAGATAGAATTAAAAGTTTACCATTGTCCAGCGCTTAAATGTATCATAGGTTCCAAACTGCAATCCAGCGTAAGGAACTATCTCAACCAGAGTAGGTGTTAATCCAGCATACAGCCCTTGAAAGCCACGGGTTTCAATTATATCAACAAATGCAGATCTCATGCTTGGATATACCTGATCATAAGCATAATACATTACTTCCAGAAATTCATATTGAATCATGAGTGCAACAGATGTGAGGAACAGGTGACTGCAACTTTCAGAGGCAGACTCACACAGATAAAAACTTCTTCACCTATGAATTGTGAAGGATGAGTCATTTCGAAATAGTAAAATGGCAATAATAATTTTTTTAACTTCACCAAATTGAACATAATGTGGCTAACAATGACAGTTTTTCACGATGTTTATAGATTCTACAGGGATGATTACTGCCAAATGGAGCATGTGGTGTAATAATGATAACATAATGCCACCACACATCTATTCTTTACAACCAGTCGCTACAATAGATACATATAAAATCCTGCAGAAAGCTATACTTGGTGTAAAATGTGCAATAGTTAAGAGTTGAGTTCAACATACACAGATTCGTGCAAATAATTTTAACTAAACAGATACCAATAATTCAATTGCATGCCTGACTCAATACCTTTGGCTCCCCTTGTGAAGCTAAAATGGTTCTTAGAAGATCAAATGGATATGATCCAATAGTAGCGGCACAGCCTGCTAGTGCCCCACTGACATAAGAAAGGTACGGACTTAAATGGATGTGATCTCCTGCAGCAAACAAAAAATCAGGCCAAGCATGTCAGAAATCAAACGGCATGAGTTGATATTTATAAATTTATTTCTATTTTAACCAGTCAAACTGAAACTACCCTAGGTCCAAGTTTCAATTTCTGCTATCTTCAACAGAACAGACAATTCAAGTCAGAATAGGTCTCATAAAGATCCTAAAAATAATAAATGACTATAGTGGAAAATATCTAGTGAAAAAATTCATGATGCCTATAAATTATGTGGATTTGAACAACAACAAAGATCAAACACATCCCAAAAAGATAAAACAATATGATCATTTCGCATCCTATCACAAGAAACACCACAAACGCTAGGCATATGATTTCAGAAATATACAATGACTAACAGGGCAAAGGGAACAATGCACCTTGTGTAATATCTACCAACACATCAAACAGCATTTTCCAGGAGGACAGAATCTTTAGAACAAACCTGACTTTGAAGAACCAGAAGCCAATGTCTTCAACTTGTGCAAAACCGTAAATTGTATTGATGTATATGGCATAACCATGAGTAAGGCTGGGACATTACCCCGCCAAAACCCCTATTATGAAACAAGAAGTGATGTGAGTAGGATAAGAACATGTGGAGTTGCTGAAGAGTTGTCGAATAAAAGCATCGGACATCTTTTGAAGTTATACCCGTAAGCCTTCCTCTCTAAAGATATCCTTGGTTGCTTGCAGCATTCCAGTATATTTTGATGGGCCATACACATCTTTGCGAAGTAAAGCCCACTGTGTAGTGGGTTCCAGTTGAACCTGCCAATGGATAACATTACCAAATAAGTTTGCAATTCTTCATATACAGCCACGTGCACTTAAAAAAAACTCATACAAACTCATAGCAGAAGAATGACAACATAAATGAAATGAATCTGACTGACTAATAAAATGATATAAACTATGTAGACAGAGTGAGAACTTGTATGATTATGGAGAAATTTCTCTTTAAGATGTAAATATTGTGAAAATAAACCATCACCTTGAAAGGAAATGTTGGAAACTTTTCTTAACATTTTAATTGATGTGTCCCCTAAGTGTTTGTGTCAGTGTCCATGTCTATTATGTAAGGCCTTTAAAATTTAAATGTAGTCTCTATTTCCGGTAATAAAAACTAGAGTTTCAAGTACAATGTTGAGATCATCACCATTTTATAGCAATTAGACTATCATTGACTACTCTAAAGTCCCATAATTTGTTACATTAAACTCACAAGTGGATGAAAAAAAAATATATGGTTCCTAAAGGAAGCGAGTATAAAAATATTAAAATCTGAAGCCAGATTCAACCATACATACAGCATATACATGCCTGCATGTGTATAGAATAGCACAACTATAATATCAGAACTGTGCCACAGCGTGTTCCTGTCCCAGAATTATTAGTCGATCAGATAAAACAAACGCAATTGAGTAATTATCATTTCGACCCAAAAAAGTAAACCAAGTTACATAATACTACCAATGGAGTATAGACAAATACAATCAACCATCCCAGTCTGAGTTATGCATATGTTCAATTAGCCAAAATTCAACACCTTTAACCAGAATACAATTACGCTCACTTTTTTCACAAATTAAATCCATAATATATATTTAATGACATCATGAAAAATTAGAACTTCACCTGAAATCTAATCTTAATTACGTCGAGAGGTGACGTGACAGTTCTCGAGATTGCGCCGGATAATGCCCCTGCCGTGGCATCAATCAATGCTCGTTTAAGTTGCCCCGGCTCTTCCATTCCTCTCCTCCACTATACTACAACAACCTGCAACAATAATCCCTTTTACAAAATCAACTTTTCAATTTCATTTCTGCCTCAATTGATACCCCGAAAGCCAAAAAAGAAAACTACCCACGTGCACAACATATACATACAAAAAGTGCAAGTAGGCAACTTTTCAATAAAATATCTTCTGGGTTTGCGGAAAATTGGAAAAGTTGTGAGCATAAGCTGAATTTTCTCCAAGAAATACACGTTTCATGATGATCCCCTGAATATTACATATCCGCACACACAATCAGACCAATCGAGAATGAGAATTCGATAACAGATTCTTCATATGAAAATAAACTTAAAAAAAGAAAAAGGTAAAGGTACCTTTGAAGAAGAGACGAGGAATAGAGAAAGACGAGAGCCGACATTGACAATTTCAAGGTCAAAAATTGTGCGAGTTATATATGTTTGTATATGCGTACTGTGTGTATACACGTGGATGAATTTTGATGCTCCAATTTTGGGTTCTTTTTTATTTATACTGGTTAATATTTTGAATAATGGTATTCAATACCATTAGTATGAAGCATTTGGATGATATTAAATAACACTGATTGTTTGGTAAGAATTTTGATAATTATTTTTTTGACCATTATAAATAAAATGAATTCTACTTATGAGATGAGAATTCAAAAATGACGATTGAAATAATGAAATAATAGTAAAAAAATTAATTTAATTGATTTAAAAGCTATATCAAACAAGCACTGGGTATACTTAAATACAATTTCATATAATTCATTTAATTGAATCTATCAAATGTGATAGTTTAAACTGGCACTCTAACACCACCAGTACTAAATATCGTTATTTCAAAGACTTGACATGTTTGTTGTACAAGGTCTTGTAATAGTATTTTGATTTTTGTTGTGTTTGATTTCTTAAGTTATGAAAATTAAATATCGTGCAAAACATATAAATAATACATTAAATGAAAAAATGATTTTGTTATACAATATTTTCATGTAACCATTAAATCAGGGACAAAAAAAAAGAACTTTTAGAATCTGAAAAAGATCTAGCATAAATTCAATTATATGAAGGTATAATTCAATTGAAAAAAGAACTATTAGGGTCCATTTGATTGTAATGATGAAATTTGTGTGGAAAGAAAACGAATTCCAGAGAATTGAATTGCCTAAAAATTATTTTCATAAAAATTGTTAATTAATAGTGTTTGATTGGTATAAATTTTCACCTGAAAAATGTTGAAATTAAAGTGTCATTTGGTGTTCGCTTGGTTTTATTTTTCATGAAAATTGTCAATTTAAGCTATATTTTTTTTTTACAATTGTTTATAGAATTTGTTTTCATTACCAAAAAAATAAAATAAAATCCAACAAAACCAAAAAGCATCTATATTTTAGTGTTCGTTAGACTTTATTTTACATTGAAATTGACAATTTAAGAAATATTTTCTTTTACAATTATTTCTAGAATTTGTTTTCATTGCCCAAAAAAAAAAAATCTGCAATGAAAAAAAAAGTTGGAAAAGCAATTCCCACCTATTTGGTGGGAATTGCAATTCACTAAAAGCTATAAAAGTCATCACGTGAGGCAAGAAGTGGAAAATGAATTCCATGCCAATTTTTTGCCATCAAACGCACTTAAAAGATGTAAAAGGAAATTTATTTTCCAAGTTCCATGAAAAAGGAGGGCTATCAAACGGTGCCTTAGAGTTTGGACATATAATGCAATTAACTTGATTAAATAACAAGCTTAGTGAACATTAATAAATTCAATTGAAAATAAAAGTAGGAATTATATAAAACAATAGAACCACAACTTAATAGACAGTTATAAATAGCCAAACTGGAATTTTACCTCCACAGACAGTGAATCAGCCGACAAGAACAAACTTATGGGTTGGTTTGGAACGGTTTTGTGGCTAGACAATGTAGATATTCGAGTTGATCTAGAGCCAACTTGAAACCCCATTTGGTAAAAAAGATTTTCAAGTACACTTATAGAGTCGCAAAATCAACACATTCTTGGATAATTCTAGTGAGACTAAATAGCATTATTCTATTAGAAAATGTGAATGCCTGTGAAAATACTTAAATACATGAACGTTAGTTGATTTTGGTTAATTTTTCAACAAAACTGGTTCAAGGGACAAAGACCTTCTTAGCCCTAAATAATATTAATTGGACAATCTAGGAACTATAAATATGGTGATGATATTAATGTCTAAGAGCATATCCAAAAGACTCTTTATTTTTAAAAAGCATCTATAAATTTTAGAGAGTTAAAATTTTGAAATACTCCAACAAGTCTATATTTAACACTTAATTCTACTACTCTTAAAATATATTTATTATTTTTTTCTATATTTTATTTTAAACAATTTTTCTTTAGATTATTTTATTATTTTCCTACATTTAAAATTGAAACACTTTGAATGCATTTAATTATAAAGAGTGAGTTTGACTCTCCAAATTTGAAAAGTCAAATACACTCTCTAAATTAAAATGTTAATTCAAAGAGTTTTTTTGTAGCATAATTTTAAAGGTTGGATCTTTAAAATAGATAACATCTCATGTTTAAAGAATTTTTTGAAGATGCTCCAAAAGTTTTTGTTTTATTATTTTCATACATTTAAAATTGAAACACTTTGAATGCATTTAATTATAAAGAGTGAGTTTGACTCTCTAATTTTGAAAAGTCAAACACACTCTCTAAATTAAAATGTTAATTCAAAGAGTTTTTTTGTAGCATAATTTTAAAGGTTGGATCTTTAAAATAGATAACATCTCATGTTTAAAATTTTTTTGAAGATGCTCTAAAAGTTTTTGTTTTTTTGGTGAATACTTTCCATTACGGGGAAATACATAGAAATAGCCCTTAGAAACGGGTCATTTTTCCAAAATGACCTTTGGTCAATTTACATAACAAAAATGCTCTCCATTTAGATATTACATAATAAGACACTATAATATAGAAATTCTCTATTTTAGTCCTTAAAATTAAATATTGGTTAAAATTTGATAGTTTTATTTGATTTATACTTTTTATTCGATTTATTTGATTTTTGTTCGCTCTAAGTAGCTCCCCCTTATTGGTATCAGAGTCATAAAGATCATGAGAAAACCCATAAAAAAATATATTACTTGAAGAAGTAAAAATCTTTAGATTTATATTAATACTTAGATTTTATATAAGTTTAATAAATAACAGATTAACTATTAGAAAATTAAATGAATATTTGGATTATACATCTTTAAAATAATAATTAATTATAATACACAAATATTTACATTTTGATAAAAGCATAGAGATCATGAAAATTAAAATAAGAAAAATATATAATTTTTGGCATTTAGAAGAAGAGAGAGGTAGTTATATATTTTTAAAACATATTCATAATAGATTAAAAATAATGACATTAACAATAATTAAAGAGTTGTCTAGAGAAATAAAGGAACAAATATTATAAAAATTAACAATAGAATAAATAAAGGATATATATACATATGAAAAAATTATTAATATATATGAAGATGAAGAAGATAATTTATATTACAAATAAAAGTATGAGTACAAGTGATAATACACATTTAAAATTCAA
Organism: Olea europaea var. sylvestris; assembly: GCF_002742605.1. Lineage (NCBI taxonomy): Eukaryota > Viridiplantae > Streptophyta > Magnoliopsida > Lamiales > Oleaceae > Olea > Olea europaea. Next base: position 33,303 of record NW_019251856.1, on the reverse strand, counting down.
TAAATTACTTATAAAAATGGAAAAAATACAAGAGGAAATACGAAATATAATTTTAATACCAGAAGTAATGAGAATATCAAATAATAGACAATTAATAAAATTAAAATGTGAAAGATTGAGACTTGAGAGTAGATATTTTACTATAGTAAAAGAAGAATTAGTAGATCCAAATACAGTTGAGAGAAGAATTAGAAAAATAACAGATAAAAAGGAAAATAAAAGATGCAAATTAACCTATGAGTTAGAAATAAGAAAAAAATTAAGATGCCAATAAGTGAATATATGGAAGAATTAAAATCATTAATAAAAATATTAATAAATGATGTACAAGATTTAAGAAATGAAGTAAAAGAAACAAGAAACGATATAAATATATTAAAAATTGAAATTAGAGAATTAAAATAAAATAATAAAAATAAAGATAAAAAAACTTATAGAAAAAGAAATGACTTGAATGGGAAAGAAACATATAGAAAAAAGAATATAGTAATAGAAACAAGAAGTATGGATGATTAATTTAGAAAGAATATATTATCAAAAATATTAGAAGAGGAATGATAATCTAGAAAAAAATCATTAGGAAAATTAAAAATAGAAGAAAAAAAGATAAAAATGAAAGAAGAATTATATTTACTAATAGAAAATTTTGATCAATTAAACTTAACTGATATAAGTGAATATTAAGTTTTAATGAATACTGGAGGAGGACCTAATCCAGCAGGACATGGTACAGATGAAAGTTATGCACCTATATATACTAAATCATATAGACAATTTTATGATAAAGTAAGAGATAGACAACCACCTAAAAGAAATAAATATAAAGATATGTTTGAATTAAATGATAATTATGATAAACCAACTAATCATGGAGAAACAAAACTAGATTTAAATTATAAAATAGATACTAAAAAAGCCTTATTAATTTGGACAGATTCAATGATATTATATTTTTTATATAATAAAGATGACACGTGGAAAAGTACTGACAGAAGAATAGATTTCTTAATAGCATCCTTTGAAGGAGATGTTAGAAATTGGTGGGAATGAATAAGCAATTATACAAAAACATTAATAAAAAGAATGTACAAACAGAAATAATAAAGTCAGATAGACAAGGTATAGAAAAGTTAGTAGAATATATTTCAAATGAATTTTTAGGAGAAAATTGTATGAGAAATGTCGAAAGAGAATCAATAAGAGAAAAAGATAATTCTAGAATTAAATTAATAAATTTAACAATATGTGATATGTGTAAAATTAAAGAATGTACTTGTGAATTTAAAAATTACTATTATGTTCAATTTTATAGTAATGAAAATCAAGAAGTATACCAAGACATTTACTATAATAAGTTATCAGGCTCATGAGAAATATATTTTAAAATAGAATTCGAAAAATATGTTAGAGATAATATTAGAATACCTAGAACTTTAGATTCAAAAATAAAATTTTTATTTGAAAGACTTGCATATATATATCAACAAAGACAATTAACGAAAAAATCAAGAAATTTAACTAAAATATGTTGTGAAAATATGAAAACCCAACTGCAATGAGAATGTAATCCTGAAAGAAGAATTAATAAAAGAAAGTATAAAAATAAAAAATTTAAAAAATTTAGGAATTCTAATAAAAAATATATAAAACCTAGAAGAATATATTATAAAAGAAAAAATAACACATATAATCAACAGAAGAATAAAAAGAAAAATAAAAGTCAATATAAATGTTGGAATTGTGGAAAAATATGTCATATAAGCTCTGATTGTGATAAAAAAAATTAGAATATTACAAAAAGAATATTTAGAAATAAAAGATGAATTAAGTCAAATATCAAATATTGAATAATACTATAATCAAGAAGTATACATAAGTGAAACAGATGATGAATCAGGATCTGAATAGAGAAATTGAAGAAATAGAAAGTAATAATATAAATATAAAAGAATATGAAGGAATAGAAAGATATGAATTAAAAGTCACTTTTGATAATAACAAGTTTAGAAAATTGCAAAAATTATCTTTAGACTTAAAAATAGGAAAATGAGAAGTTTTTGATAGAATTTGGAAATGAGAAATAATAGCAAAAAATGAATATCACAAAATAGAAAAAATCATAGATGTAAGAACAACTTAGAGACAACATAAATTAAATTTTTTAACAAAAAATACAGTTGAAGAACTATTAACAAAAATTAGTAAAAACCAAAGTGAAAAAATCCAATATATTTATTTAGCAGAAATACAAATAATGTTTAAATCACTATTCAGAGAATTGATAGACTCACCCTTAACTATAACTTTACGTGATTGAAGAATAATAAATTTAAAAGATAGTCATTTAGTAACAATGAAGGAAATTTAGCATATATAAAAAAATATGTTTACATGTTATCCATTGTGTATTATTAAAAGATAGAAATTTTAATGAAATTTTAGGACTACATTTTAAATTTCATAGAGATGATATCATGCAACCAGGTGATCAAATTTTGACTATAAGATATAGAGTTTTATATACATTTACTAATTCTAATTATGAGAACATTTATTCCAATAAATCATATATTAAAATTCATAAAGAATGAAAAGATATTAATAAAATAATATAACCAAATAAACAAATAAGTTTAATTCCAGAAGAATATGAATTTAACATAACAAAAAATAAATCTAAAATAACATAATTAAATGAAAGAGAATGTTCTAATAATATAATATTTAAGGATGGAAAATTAATTAAAAGATCAAAAAATTTTAAAATACCTAATAAAAATCAGTTAGAAGAAATCAACAAAATAAAATAAGTAAAACTATATAGGAATACTAGAAATATGAAAATAGAAAGAAAATATTATAATGGAAGAGAATATATAAATGAATCAAATATATTAATAGATACAGGATTTAGTGAATGTCATATAACTTCAATTAGAAATAAAAGTTTAATAACTCATAAAACTGAGCCATATAAGTATGTAAATTTTGATGGACAAGTACATATTACAGATTTAGAAGTTTAGGTGCCAATAAAAATAGAAGGAATAGATTTTTTAGTACCATGTTACATAAATAAAAGTATGGATATAAACCTCCATATACTTTTAGGATAAGTATTTTAAATGGATTAGAAGATTATAGTATAAAAAGATAATGATTATATATTGTTCATAATGGATAAACTATATTATGTAAAAAGAATTAGATGAATAATCAGATAAGTTTTCCATTAACTGTGTATATACAAATTACTATTGTAGAAACAATATAACAACTTGTACTTTAATAGATACAGGAAGTTATATAACAATATTTAAATTTTTTTTAATAAAATCATGAAATATAATAGTAATATAAAAATAACTGGAGTTACAGGAAAGAACACTCAAATAATTAATAGTGCTAATAAAGTTAATATAATTTTTGTAAGTAAACAAGTTACAATAAATAAAGTATATAAATATGATAAATTAGAATGTGATATATTATTAGGAAATGATTTTATACAACAATTTCAATATCATAAACAAAATAATTATATGATAATGCTACAAACACCTTGTGGATACTTATTAAAAATACCTAGAGAATTTAAACTTTATAGAGTTCAGTCAGTACAGCGAGGTGATAAATAGGAGAAAAAACCAATCATATATAATGAAATAAAAAAAATATTGTATAAAAAAATTCTAAAAACAGGAATAAAAATTAAAATAGAAAAAATAATTGAACAACTATAAAAAGTTTATGGAGAAAATCTATTATTATTTTGGAACCCACATCACCCAAAAACTAAAATAAAATTAACAGAAAATGTTATAATAAGAGTCAGACCAATGATATATACTATAGAAAATACACAAAAATTTAAAAATTATATAAAAGAATTTTTAGAACAAAAACTTATTAGACCTAGTAACAAACCTCATAGCAGTCTAGCTTTTATGGTTATGAAACATTTTGAATAAGTTAGAGGAAAAGATATGATAGTCATAAATTATAAAGAATTAAACAAATATACTAAATTTGATGGTTACTTTCTATCAAATAAAAAAGTGTTAATAAATATTGGAAGATGAAAACAATATTATTCTAAATTTGATTGTAAATCAGGATTTTAGCAAATAAAAATGGAAGAATATAGTATACAATATACTGCATTTAATACACCTCGAGCAAAATATGAATGATTAATTATGTCATTTGGTCTAAAAAATGCACCACAAATATATCAAAGAAAAATGGATAATATATTTAAAAAGTTTAATGAATTTCTAATTGTTTATATTGATGATATATTAATATGTTCTAATAGTAAAAAAGAATATAGAAATCATTTAATCCAATTTATTAATGAATGTAAAAAAGAATGAATTGTACTATCTAACAAAAAATCTATAATAGAAAAATAAGAGATAGACTTTCTTGGATTATCAATAGATAAAAGAGGGATAAAATTACAGACTCATATATCCAAAAAGATAAAGAGTTTTCCAGAGAAATTAGAATCCAAATAACAAATACAAAATTTTTAGGATGTTTAAATTATGCAGAAGGATTTATTAAAAATCTTTATAAGAAAATACATAAAATTCAAGTATTACTTAGAAAAACAAATACTAAAGAATGGATTGAAGAACATACAAAAGTAGTTAAATGATTAGAAGAATAATGCAAAAATTTGCCAAAATTAAGATTATCAGATGAAAAAGATAACTTGATTATTGATACAGATGCCTCAGATAAATATTGAGCAGCAATATTAAAAACAGATCTAAATGAAATTTGTAGATATTCAAGTGGAAACTTTAATCAAGCAGAAATAAATTATACTACTCATGAGAAAGAATTACTAGCAATTATGAGAGGAATAAAAAAGTTCTCATTATTTTTATTATCCAAAAAATTTACTGTTGAGATTGATAATTCTCAAGTTATAGGATTAGTCAGGAATAAACTACCATCAGAACCCCAATACAGAAGGCTCCATAGCTGGCAAGTTTATTTAGCATTTTATAACTTTGATATTGTCCATATTAAAGGAGTTAATAATTTTCTTGCAGATTTTCTCATCAGAAACATAAAATTTGTTGATGGATAAAGCCAATGTCACGAAATTATACCACTCTATCATACATATACAAAAAAGGACAGATTTTCTTAAAAAAGAATTCGAAGATATAAACTCTGAAACAGCCCAAATTTCAGAGATGTTCAACTCATATATAAAGATATTGTTAAATATCACTACTGAGCATCATAAATATACCACAGAACTCAAAAAATCAAGTTGATGCTATTACAGCACAACTAAAAGATATACTGTCTGAGACAGATATACCAAAGAGCTCATAAATGAGTTTTTCAAACCAATACCAAACAGGGACGGCTGGAAGCAACAGTAGACCCAAACGTGACAACATACCAATTGATAATCAAGGAGATTCTATTTCAGTAACATCAACCAAAAAAGTTAGGATACATAGAGATAAAAGAGATACCAAAACAATCAGCATCATGGACCAAGAAGATAAAATCCATTTAGATCCAAAAGAAAAAAATATGTCGAAATAGTCAAAATTGCTTATGAAATAAAAATGAGTGATTCATATTTCATTTCTCCGTGAAATAATGTTTATCCCAAAATAACAACTATGAAAGGAGGAGACCCTTCATTTATAAAAATTATGGTAGACTATGAATTTGATATACTCAGGAAAAGATTTGATTGAAATTTCGAAGTTTGATGACATATTCATAAAAAAAGTTTCTAGATTTACCAAGGGACGAAAAATATATTTGAAATTCTATTCATTAAGTCCAGAATATGATGGAGTTGTTTACTATCCAGTTGAACACATAATCTCAATTGGATATGTTGCAGCCAATTTCCAAATAAATGTTACAGAAAATAATAGAAAAGTTCCGATAGTGACAAAATCACGGACCAGACATAGGAGAACACTTGGAATTAAAGTCATCTACAATATTGTCAAAAATTTGTTTGATAAAAAATTCTCATACCTGTGCCAATATGAAAATTGGATGTTAGTATCTAATGAAGGATATGGAAAATCAGAAATTTTAAAGGACTATATTACAAAATTAGATATACATCAATTTCTAGGATATCCTACTACTATAAAAGAATTATGCCAGCTAAGGGAGTGCCCCATCTGCATGTGAAGAAATAAAGGAAGAGGACAATAATAGAGCACCTTTGACAAAGGTGTATGGAGAACAATAATACAGCTGCATGTGAATACATTGAAGAAAAAGAGCAATAATAGAAAAAGATGCTATTTGAATAAAAAGTTGAAGCAGCATGTGAAGATCTAGACCCAAGGAGGAAAAATATAGAGAGGCAAGTGTACCTTTACTGATGTACTCAATGATGTAATAGAATCTCACAAACTTGTATAAATAGAGACATTGTCATAAATAGAGGGATCATCTCATCTTACCTTGAAATCTCGAGTTGTAAGCAATAGTTATTTTTAAAACCATTCACAGTTTGAAAAATCAATTTTTCTGGAAATCCCTTTGCACTAAATAGAAGTCTTGTATAAATAGAAATAAAACTCCAATATTTTGATATCAATATGATTTTCTAAATTTTTATTCCCATAGATTCTTGAAAGATCTAATAAAAAGTTTCCTTCTTATTTTGACAAAAAGAAAGTTTTTGTTTAACAGAAGTCTAGAATTTTATTCTTTAGAAATTGAATCAGCGAGAGCAAGTAGTTGGAATAGTAACAATTTCATGAAGGCAGGAGGCCGTTGAAGGAAGCAGTTTACGGATTCAAAACTCGAAAGTCACTCGGTTCTTAGAATAAAAGTCCAGATCAAACATAAGGTAAAACTATTAAACTTTTGCTAAAATTAGAATGAAACTTTTTAAGATCTTAAAGAATCGTACGGATTAATCGATGATTATTTGTATGAATAAATGCCAGGATATACAATTGAAAGATTATATAATCTATTAGAAAGAATGTTAGAAAAATAAAGAATATTATTTCTCAATTAGAAAATATAAATTTACCATTTGAAGAATATAGTATTTTAATTAGAAAATATGAAATATACGTTGCAGATTATTCTTATTTATTAGATCATAGAATGAATTTATATTCAAATATTCAAAATAAAAGATAAAATGTTTAAAGATTAAGTAATATGTTGTAATATAGAAAGAATCATTTAACTAAGAGTAATATAGACATTTCAATAAAAATGAATAGTAATAGGCCAAACAGAAAAATCTCCCTTCCATTACTGACCATAAAAACTAGTTTTTTTTTTTTTTTTTTTTTGAAACGACAATTATATTTCTTTTTATTATTATTATTTTCTTTTCTTTTATTTCTCATTTCTCGTTCATAAAAATAAATAAATAAATATGTAGGTGTTAAATAATATTACATATAAGGTGCAATTTGTTACTCTCTACAAGCAAGTTAGTTCATATGTAAGCTAAGCAAATAGAATATACAAGGTGGTCCAGTATTATGGGATTCGAATAAATCAACAAAAAGTTTTCAGACAAAAATACTCATGACAAAGGCATTGATGGTCTTGGTCGGGTTAGTTAAGCTCAATGGACCATTCCTTCACTAGGTAGGCGGCACGATGAGAACACATCTGCCCGTCCGTGTATATATAGAGAGAGGGCTAATTGTTAACTAAAAGTTGAAAATCAGTAGCTTTTGCAATTTCTTCTTACATTGCATATATTTGTCAAAATTCGTGGGCATAAAGAAGTGAGTATTCAATTGCATGTTTGGGTTTTCAGAATCTATATACGCTTTCTTGGTCCTAAATACTGACCAATTCTTCAAATTTGAATATTGTCATTCACAAAGTTGAAAAGACAATACAACTTAACTAACTATAGCGAGTGTGGGAACTTTGCACTTTGTACTCATGGATTATTGGAGTTTTCATTTCACACATCTTTCATACTAAGTAGCATATTCATGGATTGAGCAATACGATCCATGGACCAATGTTACAAAGAAAAATTTGAACTCATATTGATCGTCAGTTAATAATATTTAATTATCTCTCACAAGATAGCGAAAACACATTGTACGTTAAGATAGTTGAACTAGTGAGAAAAAGCCTAGAATCGGGCCAAGCAAGAGAGTCACACCGAACTTGACACCGTGGTAATAAACATGTGTAGCATAATAGTAAATTTAACTCATACACCTATCTCAACTCGATAACCTCAAGTAAGGATTGTGGGCAGAGATAGCCCATAAAGAAATTTGGTGGGCAGCCACAAAACTAGCGCTAACTCCAACCCATAAGTGGACTATTTTAGAATGTCTCAAGTAGATCGACTCAATTGACATCACTATACAAATATAAATTCCTGGTTCTAGAAAGGTCTGATAACAAGAGATCCCAATATTTGCTCTCCAAACAATGACCCAGAATGTATCCTTAGACTTGTCCTAGGTGGACGCTATCAACTATATCTATCCCCAGACACGCCTTAACGAAAGCTAAATTTTGATACTACAACCATACTAACGTTACCACTTCCTATATAAACACACTCACTCCACCAGCCACCCACGAACCAGCATCTACTACAAACACGTCCGGTGTTTGGGTATTCGATAACGGCGTGGTTCGAGTAATAGAAAACGATTGGGACCGTCAAGGCTCCTCCATTGGTCGTCGAAAGTGCCAGTGCATGTCTCTAGTAATGAAGTCATTACATCGTCTGCAGTTCTCTAAAGGAAAATATTGTTGTTGAGGTGGGAGAGGTATTATGATGATCTTGAACTTCTGCAATTCCACAAGAGATCTAAAGTTTATCTCATCTCACTCCCCAAAGATTTGAGCAAGTTAAAGTCCATGCACATGTATGATATTGTGGTCAAGAATAGAAATGAATTTGTAGTTAAGGGAAATGCAGTGTGAAAAATGTTAGCTATTTTTCTTATTTAGCCCTTGTTTGAGCCCCATTTTTGCGAAGAAAATGAATTTTTGAATAGTGTATTGATGGGAAATGTGTTGTTAAAAAATAAGAATTTTTTTTTGATTTGCGTATAATATTATTTTATTGAAGAATGTGTGGTTGAAATGATGTCAAATCACTGTTGAAGAATGTATTTTGGTTGAAAAATGAGGCTCAAACAAGCGCTTAGTACTGTTCAATGTACTTTATTAAACATGTCATAATGTTTTTCCCATTTTGGTTTTGAGTTCTTAGCTTGGTTTGATGTTCTTTCTCGGAGGAAGATGATGTACAGATTATAAGACATCGTTCCTTTTACTTTGGAATTTTTATAGCAATAAGTGCATCGATTTATAAATGCAAGTGATTTGTCGATTTAGAGATTCTTAAGAACGCGTTCCGGACATGACCTGCACATCGTGCCCAGAAACCGCCCAGAAAATCAGGCTGCGTCCTGGAGTTTTTATAAGATTTTCATTTAATTACAAAGCATTGGGTACTGAGATGTTTATGCTAACATGTATCTTAGGTCGATTTTTCACATTGCCTTAGCTCAATAGGGATGTTTATCGAAACTTTTAGACATGCTTTAAGTTTTTAATTATTCAATTGGACACTCGTTGATGGTATCTTGAGAGTTATGTGTCAAAACTACATCGTTCGAGTACTTGATTTTTGGATTAGTTGGCTATAGCTGTCGGCGCGCTTGTCATGCTTCACCAATTTATATTCCATAAGTTGAGCATTCATTTTTCTTCCCAAGAAGTAAAGTTAAAATGAACAAACTACACATCTTGAAATCGATATCTAAAGTTGAGCTTTTGAACTCTAATTTTTAACTGCAACAAAATAATAGAATTGAAATTTTCTTTCATACGAGGGTGTTTGGCGGGATTAAAATTAGATTTTTTAATAGATTGTGATAAAATTTTTTGAAACGTGTGATTAAAAAGTTGTCAAACTCTTGAAAATATAATTAATATTTATTATTTGAGTTTGACTTAAATTAAAATTATATTTTAATTCAAACCAAACATGCTCCAAAAACTCCCCAACAATGAATTAGCCCGCCCAAATACATTAAAACCCACTAAGAACTCAAATTTTTGAAATTCAATTTTATCTTTTTGTTTTTGTCCCATGTTTTTGTCTTCCATTAATAAACTCAGCTAAAATAAATTCGTCTGCACTCAAAAGTCTCCGCAATAAACCCCTGTCCCCCTCTGAAGAAAAAGCTCAGATCCAAATTCAAATTCAAACCTCCATATCCGAATCATCCGATGGAAAACTCCGATTCCACGGCCTCTGTTCCTCCGCCTGCTCCTCTCTCCGTGGTATTACTCTTTTTTCTCTATATTTGTTTTATACGAGTTTTCACGTAATCCCATTTCTGTGTTGCAATTTTCATTTGGTATATGAAATGTGAGTACTTTATTTCTTTTTCTGGGTGTTTATGTAATCCCCACTTTTATTTTATCAATCTTTACTTCTTTATCCGTGCTTATGAAATCCCCTTTTTATTTTTATAATTGTCATTTGTTATATGAATATGGAAATTTACCTCTTTTACTCTGTTTTTATGTAATCCCATTTCTGTTCTTTTTTTTTTTTTGGCAGAAGAAAGAGAATGTGATGCCGATCAACCCTAAGATTGCAGTATGCTCAATGCTTTATTTTAAATCATTTTCTTCTTATTTTTATAGGAACCCATATAATATGTACAGAGAAATGAAGCGTCATGCTTAGCTTATGCTAAGTACACATTGAAAATTAATCCATTGGTTTGTTATCCATTGCTTAACATGTAGTGCTTAGCAGATTATTTCTCAATATATATGCATTTAAAGTTGTATAAAAAATATTTACATAAAGAGTGGACCTTTGTATTTTGTTCTCGTAGATTTCGTGTTTTTGAATTGTAGATGAAATGTTAGAATGGTTTACAGGAATTAACTGAGTCGCGGCAGGAGCTTCTCACTAGAATACAGAAACTAAAAGAGGTGATTTCATTCAATTCGTGCAAAATTCATGTTTATTCAAATTGATTTAATTAGCTTTTTATTTCTTAGTTTATTATATTGATAAAAGTATTTAGAAAAATTAATATAAATTTAAAAAAATTATTGACTTGATAGTGGATCAAGTGATTTTGAACATCTTTAAAGACTAGTGTATGGATTTTCTACTAAACCCTTGTTTGGTGTAGCTAAAATCATACCTTTAGTATATTTTGACAAAAATTGATGAAAAGTGTGGTTGAAAAGTTATGGGTCTTATGAAATTTTTGGTTAAAATTAATTGTTAACTTTTACTTAAATTTTTATGAAAATTTTAGGTTACATCAAACATGGGCTAAATGTTGTATTGACTTATTTAGCATATGCTGTCAAGTGTTAATAAACTATTTATAAATGGTAAAAAAGACCAAATCATATTTTATCCATACATTTCGTAGAACCTACAAGTACTATTTACTTATCTACAACGAATTTCTATTTATCGACAAAATTGTTTATAAACACTTCCAAACAAATGCTTAAACTTGAATGGTCATCATTTTCGGGGCCGAAAGCATAACTTGTTCATTAACATTTTTTTTAAATTAACTAGGATCTTCAAGGTTGGAGGACGAAGTTAGACACTCAAGTTAAGGTCTACCGTGATGTAAGTATTATTTATGTCTTAGACATGTTTCGTTTTCTAGTGTTAATTACATATTTTGATGCCCCTGATATGGTTAATTTGCCCCCTTCACTATTCTTCGGTGGTATTAATATGAGTAATATCTAAGGCACAATTCATACAATTTTTTTATGCATAACTTAAATTTTTTCTTCTTGGTGTCTTATAAGGATGGATTCCTCCTAACCCTTTTGTTGGAAATCCTTGACTTGACCCAAGAAGTTTTGGCATCACTAGGGACAATGATTTTTTAAAAGGTTAGGATGGGAAAGTGTCAATGGGAAAATGTCAATGTAAAATGTTATGAAAGAGAGGGCCTTTGATTGCAAGTTTTGATATTGAACTTTCGAGTTCCTCAAAATGAGTACTCGTGACATCCAAATTGCTCATATTAGACTGTTACCATTATTCCAGTACTCTCATTCATGTTAAGTTTTTACCCCTACTAAGCTACTTACAAAAGTGAGAACTTAAAAAGTTTTTTACTTCCAACAAATAACTATGCCCCTATTTGGTATAGATTCTTTCAAATTAATTTTTATTCAAACTAATTTTATTTATACATTCTCCCAATAAAATAATTTTGTACATGGGCTCTTTACTTTTCATACTTCTTAACCACAGTTAGAGTAAAACATTGTTAAATTTTTATATATGAAATTTGAATTCAAAGTACACTTGTATTTATCATACCCCTGTAGCTAGATAATGACAACTGAAATACAATATATCCGACCCAATTATGTAGTATAATACACCATAAGTATTTAGTAACTATTATACCGTGAGAATTGGTTGTTTATAACATCAGTATGGAAATATAATTATTGAGAGCCATACGTACCAAGTGCTTTACTCTTTGCATAAATTAGCAAAATTTGATGAAGATAATACACTAATTCTTCCTTTGTTGTATTATTCAACCTTCATTGTGCATTTTGAATCACGTATGCCTTGACATATTATTAGAGATGATCTGATGTTTATTATAAAAATGGTTAAAATTGTTGCTGAATTTTCCGCATCTCCCTATTTGTTACAATAATACAACTTTTTATTTTTTCTCTATATCCACCTTTTCTCTGTCTATAGAAGAGCAAATAGAAAATCTTGAATCTTTAGTTACTAAAATCATTGAAACTAATTGATTAAAATTTGAAACCCCTTTGTGTAACTTTTGAAAGAGGAAGAAATGAGTTTATATAAAAAGGACGCTATAAATATTCTGAAATAAGCTATACTTACTGAAAAAATTGCATCTTTCAAAAATTCATACCGATCGATCTAATCGTTCAACTTTTGATGTAAAAGATCAATGAACAAAAATTGTTAAATGCTTGAACCTTGTTGCTTATACTATCCACACCTTTGTAGGTATTGCGTACGAACATGCATAGAATGTCTTATTGGGAAGAAGACTTAACTTGTTTTTGTTGTTATTTGCATATTGAATGTCCAAAGATGTACGGCTTATGTTTTGTGAGAATTAAAAAAATCGTAGTACATACTTTCTTCATGATAGACAATCTCTATAGTATTATCTATGTAGTCCATTATAATTCAATAAAGGATTTCTCAGTTGTGATTCTCGGCTCCCTTGGGGTTGTAGCAGAGGTTATTGAAACTTCTTTCCTGTTACCTGGTGTACAGTACTACTGCTTGTAGTAGGGTACTGACACAATCAATTGCATTTGACACTTCTTGTAGATGGTGTCCTATTGTCTGGCACTTTTGCAAGTCATGTTTGTGCTCTTTAGACACCGACAACAGGCTGCATATGCTATCTACTTCATTGGTTTTCCTAAGATAACTGACTAGACCCTGATATATTCAGTTTGGAAACTTTTCTTGGTTCCCAAGTCTTGTTGCCTTTTTATGTTTTAGTACCCTGCCTCATGATTTAATTGCATTTTTGCTTACCCCAGGAACTTTCAGAGCTTAAGAACTCCCTAAATACTGAAGTAGAGCAACTTCGATCAGTGAGTAGCCTCCCATAATTTCGTTATTTCTAGTCGAGATTACAATTTCATAGTTTCTAATCGAGATGTTCTTTATTTACTTGTTTGATTGATGAATGAAGGATTTTCAAGAGCTTAAGACCACTCTTCAGCAGCAACAGGAAGATGTTACGGCCAGTCTGAGAAACCTAGGGGTCAGTTTTCTTATGCTATCACACTACTATATTGTTGAGCAAAATCCAAATTCTTCCTCGTATGTTTTCAAGTTCTCAATCTTAGTCTTCTTGAACTCTTTAGCTGCAGGATGTTTCAGCAGAAGCCAAAGAGACTGAAGTTCCCATTGTTGAAAACACTGATGAAAATGTTCAAGAATTCCCAATAGGCGATAACGGTAAAGAAATTGAGTAAATCAAATTTTGCGCAATGATCTGTTTAATGAACGATCCCATCCGGGGTTGGTCGTTTCATATCTTGTATTGGATAACAAATTGTCGCACTGAAGAAGATGAAGCTGTCATCTTTAATCAGTTGTCACCAAATTACATTATCTTGGCTGTTTCCTTTGTCGATTTTGTATCTGATGCATAAAACTAGTTGAAATTATTGAGAAATCTTAGGGTATGTTTGATAAGCCAAAATTTTCCCTTGCATTGTTTGATAGCATTTTTTTTTTTTTTTACCTAGAATTCATTTTCCACTTTTTTTGCCACCTAAGTTGAATTCTACATTTTCCTTGAATTGGAATTCTCACCGATATGGTGAGAATCCTAATATCGGTGAGAATTCCAATTTCGGTCATTGTACCATTTTTTATATTTATTTTTTTTCCAATGGAAACAAATTTTAAGAATTATGGTAAAAAAATATTTTCTTTTAATTGACAATTTTCATGTAAAATAAAGTTAAACGAACATCTAAGGGTATATATATATTTATTTTTGGGGCAATGGAAATAAATTTCATTTCCAATACCAGTTAATTTTTTTTTTAATTGATAATTTTCATGTAAAATAAAGCCAAACGAACAGCAAAAATTACTTTTTTATTTTAACATTTTTTAGGTAAAAAATTATATTAATCAAATATAATAATTTACAATTTTTAAACAATTCAATTTTTTGGAATTTGTTTTCAATTCAATTTAATTCTATTTTTGCAATTAAATGAATCCTTAGAGATATCAAGACTTTCAAGAATCCGAATCTTATGAAATGTAGGATTGCAACGTTTTAATTAGTTTTTTTTTTTAATGACGTTTCCTTCATGGATTTTTCTAGCGTATACGTATGTTTTGGATGGATGTATGATAGACGCTTTAAAAGTTTTATATTTGAAAAAAAAAGTAGTGCATAAAATGCCGTGGTTATGTACAAGAAATATTAAAAAATCTATTAGGTATTAGTTCAAACCTTGATCATTCGTTAATTTTATTGAAGTACATTGAAGCATGAAATTATGTAAATTTGTAGTTGAAGCTTGTAATTAATTTAATTCTTAGTCGAAATTCACCAAAAGTCTAATGAAGTGCCAAACTTTTACTGATCTTTCAAAATTTTGTTCAAAAATTTCCTACAAGTGTATGCAAAGTACAGCGTTGCTACACGGATAGGGCCATGTCGGTCTTGTTTGTTGCACACTCCTTGCCAATAGAAGAGGCACAGACAAGGCCTTTGTCCGTTTTGATTTATTCATGCAAAGTATCCTCAAGGTTTTCAATTTTTCATTTTTTAAGCTTTTGAGAAGTTTTTGAAGATTGCCGGTTTTTGAATTGTGTTCAAAATAGAATCGGTAGCGTCTTTGAAGTTAAACAAAAACATAAAGTCACTTTAAAATAAATTTTGTGTTAAAACGGGTTGGTCATTTTGCAGGAGAAGTTAGATATTGTTTTCTTTTGTGGAAGAAGCATAACCGAATTCGCTCTTAAACATATACAGACTACAGTACAAAATTACTTATAAGTAACTTTTAAACTTAATCAAATTTATTCGAAATATCACAGTTTTCGATGCTTTCTGTCTCCATGTTGTGAAAATGATGGCTGTCTTCCATCAATCATATATCATCCAACTGGCTTTAAACTCAAAGTGGAAAGAAACCGAAAGGCTAAATCCCATTTTACTAAGCTTCAAAGTTCAAACATTAATGAGGCAAATGATGGTCTCAACCCCACTATATACTGAATTTGCTTTGAAGTTATGCCATATTTATAAAGTTCGTTGACAAAATGATATCTAGGAGAATTATAAAAAAGTCATTTTTTTTTTAAATGCATCAAAAATTTGCATGTGTACCTAAGCCCCCGTTTGAGCCCCATTATGTGTAGATTATAAGAAATGAATAGTATTTTTTTGAAAAATGAGTGGTTGAAAAGTTTTTGATTTACGTATAATATTATTTTATTGAAGATTGTGTGGTTAAAAGTAGGAGAGAGAAAAATTTAATTTAATGTAATGAGAAATAATGGGGTTCAAACGAGGGCTAAATTTATAAAAAAAGTCACTTTTCCAACTAGAAATGTCCAACTTACCCTTCATTTCCTATTTTTGGGAGCATTTAATGCTAGCTTTCCAATCCAATTAATGCTATGATTTGATTAGTTAAATTTATATATTATAATCTATGGATATATATATACATTCTATTGTATAATACGAATTTACCAAAAAAAAAAAAAAAAAGGTACAAAACCCTATTTTAACATCAATCAAATCTCTTCTCCAACGAACCTTTACTTCATCATTTTTCTTCATTCTTTGATCAAGAAGACACAACTGTTAGATTCATCAATCATTTTAATAGGTTAGTTATTACGAGTTGTTTATATTTTTATCGAATAACTTTCTCTTTTTTAAATGTTAAAAACAATATGATCATCAAAGTGAAGAATGGTTTTGAAACTCTTATTAATCATGATGCTCTTAATTTGTGAAATATTTTTGAAGGGAGAAGATACCAAAAAGAAATTTCAAAAAGATTTGGGCAAATGTTAAGTATGACATTTCATATTTAATAAAGCATTCAGTCATTTATTTTTGGCAGATGTTGTGATGATGTAGTTGTTGTAGTTGAGAATTTATTATAACCATTAATGTTTCGAACAAGGTATCAAACATGTTTGAAACTTCTCGACAGTTTCGACAGTTGAACTGTTGAACTTGACATTTCGAAACTGTTGGGTTAGACATTTTAATTGTCGAAATCAACAGTTAAAAACTGTTGACCCCCTTCATTTCACCTTATGTTTTTGCATGTGTTTAAATATTCGAAAGTGCCACTTCCATGCTATTACATATCGACATATTCATTGTACAGAATTCTTATCGTTCTAATCCCAATAATTCAGGTATGAACAATCATTTTAGATTCATCGTGTCATATGGAGAAAAGTTCATTCACGTGGATGACGAATGAAAGTGGACATGGGACGAAACCACTTCCATTTTAGTGTCGAGAAGTATTACCCTAGCCGGACTTGTGTTATTGTTGAATGACAAACTTGGTGTTATTAATCCACTCATCAAAATTGAATTGAAATTTAGAGTCCCGAATTTCAATTTACCATCGGTCGAAATACGTGAAGATGAAGACCTAATTTGGTAAAAATCTGTTCATACGGAAACTGCCCTCTGCATTACTATTTTGGAAACTGATCTGTCGAGTGTTGACATGGGGAGGGATACAAATTTGCATGACCCTTCGTTCGGAGCAGCGGATGTTCCCCATAATGTACAACATGATGACATCCATCATGAGCCTAGTACCCCAAACAATAATGTAGCCAATAGTCCAATTGAATATATTGAGGTTGTACCGTTAGATGAGATGTTGGATAACCCGTTACAAGTACAAATGGTGCAATATTGTAGACGTTGACGGGGGAATGTCATCACATTCCTAGAGTTTGGATACATACCAATGAATTATAAGTGTGAATACATCCGATCTGGTTGAACGACAAATATTCTTCAGCAAAAAAGAGCTGTACTTGAAAATTCGTGTGCTTGCTTTGCAGGACAAGTTCATTTTTAAGGTCAACGGGTCAAGTCTCAAAATGTTAATTGTCACATGCACAGACGATAATTACAAGTGGATGTTACGTGCTTCGAGTGTGAAGCAGTCTGCAATATTCATGATCCGTAAATTCAACAATGTGCACACATGTTCCGTAGATTTTCGTCGTAACACATATCGATATGCCACTACTTCTATAATTGTCGAGCATATTTTGTAAAAATTGGATAATCCATACCGATCGTACGATCCTACCACTATTGCACGTGACATGGAACACGGGTTTGGTGTGAAAATAAGTTACCAAAAAGTACATAGGGGCAAGGTAGCAGTTTTACATATGCTACACGGTACATCGGGGGATAATTTCCAAAAACTATCGTCATATTGTCATGTCCTAGGAGAGGTAACCCGGGGACAATAACCCACATTGAAGTTGATTCCTGTAACAGGTTTTATTACTTCTTCCTGACTTTCAGTGCAAGCATTTGTGGTTATATGCACTGCTTGAGGGCCGTTATTTGTGTTAACGGTAGTTACTTGAAAGGTCCATACAAAGGTACACTTCTGCTGGCAACCCGCCAAGATGCCAACAAACAGATTTATCCCCTAGTATGGGAGATCGTTGATGTCGAAACAAATA
Organism: Olea europaea var. sylvestris; assembly: GCF_002742605.1. Classification (NCBI taxonomy): domain Eukaryota; kingdom Viridiplantae; phylum Streptophyta; class Magnoliopsida; order Lamiales; family Oleaceae; genus Olea; species Olea europaea. The sequence continues at coordinate 15,032 of NW_019251856.1, read as the reverse complement.
GATCGTGGATGTGGTTTCTGTCGTGCTTGATAGAGCTTATAGGAGACTCGGATGAATTGGTTTTTGTTTTCGATAGGAAAAATAATATTTCTAATGTCATTGCTCACGTATTTTCTCTGTCTCACCATGGGTACTGTATTTGATATCTGGAGAAGAACTTAATCCAGTGGTACAACAACGCAAGTGTAATATTTCTATTCAAACGAGTTGCAAGAACTTCTCGGGTCGAAGAGTTCTAAAGACTTATGGGAAAGATTCGTAGGGTCAATGAAAGAGTGTATGGGTACTTGAGCTAGCTGGTTTTTCATTTTGGTCACGAGCACTATTCTTTGGGCAACGTTACAACATATTGACAAACAACAACGCAAAATCTTTGAACTCAATATTAAGACATGCACGTTCATTGTCGATCACATGCTTGGTCGAACACATTCGGCAAACTATACAAAAGTGGTTCTACGAACGTCGAACCAACGCAACCACATGTAGTGTCGTGTTGTCATCGAGGATGGAAAGCAAGTTACAGACAACGTTCGAAACAAGTGCAAGGCTTCGAGCTCAAGGCCTGACAGACAACTTAACACAAGTTGGACTATCAAATGACACGGACATTGTGGACTTTTTCGATAACACGTGCACTTGTCTTCAGTTTCAGCTTAATCGTATAGCGTGCATTCATGCAGGTCATGCTACCTGCTTGCGAGGTAAATCATTGTACGATTTATGCTCACCGTATTACACATCGAAATATTGGAGGGGTGCCTACAGCGAAGCAATCTATCCTCTTACGCGTGAAGTGGACTGGATTGTCCCAAACGAAATTACAGGTACTCCTATTCTGCCACCAAGTGTATGTCGTCCTCCATATAGACCACCCACACGACGTCAACGATCCAAATACGAGTCCACCACATGACTGAGGAAATGCACCTGCTGTGGTAGAGTCGATCATAATCGAAGCACATGTTCGAACCCCTTTCTAACACGGCCCGTTCAAATAGGCTCTTCTCCGTGACTGGTCGAAGTTGTATGTTTACTTTTTATCGATGTCGTTTGTACTAAACCAATGCATTTATTATAATTTTGTTATCAATTATACCTATCTGTCACATCATAATTCCATGTTCATGCATGTATCTACCATTCTCTGTACAAAAATGAATTTACATGGGCCAACTTTTGATAATTGAGAAGTTTTTCATAGTTATCGTTAAACTGTCGGTCTGGACAGATGTTACGTGCATCGCATTCAATAACAGCTTCACGTACATGGTGAACTATACATCTCGTTCGTACGATCAAATAAAATCACAAATCTTACAGGACAAAACATCTTTAAGAGCATACAACTCACCCTCCAGCTCCACGGTCGTGCTAAATACTTGAAGATAGTAAGCAACACCTAAGGTCCACCGACTGTCCACGTAAGAACGATTTTTTTCAATCCCAGCAAATAAATTATAAATTGCAACATTTTAAATAGTTGACTGAATTGAGGGCAGGATGCTCCCCATTTTTTACCATCCGCTCAACGTATGGTGTGCGCATACCCATTATTGCCTTACATTATTTCGAATATGCACAAGCAAAAACGTATGACACAATATATCTTTGAAACCATACAATTTACCCTCCCACTCTACGATTGCTATATATACTCAAATGGACGAGATCCAAAAGCTTCCGATTTTTGGTCCACTAAAACGCTTTTTTCAATCACCACGAAACAGATTATGATTTGCAACATCGTCAATACGCGACATAATTGAGTGCACGATAAACACAATTTCATAACATCGGCTCCACGTACTACAAAATACGGGTCAATTTACAAAATACTACATTAAAGCCCGACACTTCATTTGTCGTTCCTGACAGATTGTGTCTGTCATTCTCGACAGTTGGACCCCAAAATACACCATCTGTGGCATCTTACGGGCATGATCATGTAGACCTTTTCAATTTGTGTTCACCGAATAGAAAAAGTACAAAATACTGGACTATATATCACTTATTCACTACGAAACATGGATCTCATTTCATTCGTCCTCCACAACTGAACCTTGTCCCCCGCTGTCTTCACTCGACTCGTCTGACGAGATGATAATTACCTCATTATGTGGGACGTATGCCAGCCAATCGTCGTCGTCATCGCTCCCCCTATATCTAGCGTCGACCTCGAAACCCTCATCCGTTGGGTGATTGCGCACCCTCCATCTCTACATCTTCCAAGTTGGGAAACAGAACGGGGAAAATGACTCCCCTACCAATACGAGATTTAAGCTTACACGAAAGTTCGATTGCAATAATGTGCCATAAATTACGAACACGAAGAATCATAAAATTCAATTGCATGTGATCCTAAGCGTTTAGTAAATTTGGATTGCAAACATCTTCATGCATTACAAATACGAAGAATCATATCTTTGAATTACATGTGATCCTAAGCTTATACGAAAGTTCGATTGCCTAAATGTGCAATGGATTACGAACACGAACAATCATTTCTTGGTATTGCATGTGATCCCAAGCGTATGATTAACAAAAAAAATACTTGATTAGATGACGGGCTTCATTAGCTAAAGAATCGAAGACATTTTAGAGAAGTTCCTTACTCCTATTTTAGAAATAACAACAATATTCTATCCTTACACACAGGCAATAATCCATCCTTTACACATCATAGATGAACTTAACAACGTACTTACCTTGGGATCAGCGGACGTTCAGCAATGCGCAGAAATGAGATGAGCTTGTTAGTCAAATTCATAGCACCACATATACCACCCCACAACAAAGCAACTTTTCCAACTAGTTTCAAAATGCCCCCCTTTTGTCCCAATTTTGCCAACATCGCTACCAGCCCGTTCACAGAGTATAAATTAAGCAGCCTCTCAAGAAAGAAAGACACTCGAATAAAAAGAAAGAGAGAATATGGCAAAATAAAAACTATTTGACCTTTCAAATGATCTCGACAATATTGTAAATTCGTTGATATGTCATCATTTTTTGCATTGCCTTACATCACTGCCTCATGACACAATTCCCACAAAAATAACATATGTACACCATCCTCGAGCTAATGAAACAAATGTCAAGAGAACACTAACAGTAAATAATCTATATAATCCTACATAACTGAATTTATGTAACTGGACTTTCTCAATTTAAATGTACCACTGCACACATCAGGTCAATCAGTGAAAACATGTAACAAAACAGAATAAGAAAGTTGACAAAAAATAAGTTCATCGTCGGGAAATTTCAATTTCACGAAAGATTCATGTAATTAAGTCACAAAAGAAGTTATCCAGATAGTAGTTCTAGTAGCTGCAACTGTCAGCAAAATCGAACAGTGACACGACATTTAACACGGACAACGTAAAATGTGATGAATGCATGAAAACATCGCCACGGTATCCTTAGAGTACGTCAAATGTAAAGTTAAACAAAAACCATAACAATGAATTTGTCCATGCAGTTAACATCCCAACTCCACCTCTACCAATTCAGTCACCACCCAAAAACGAGTACAAGACCATCGTCGTGCTCTCCGGCCAGTTCATAACATTTACTTCTTGGTTCTCTTCGCCCTCCTCCCCGTATACGGAGTCCTGGTAGCAACAGCCGATCGTCGCAACCGTGCCGAGCGCCGTCTCATTGTAGGAACTCTGGTTCGTGTTTTGGGTACTTGCTCGAGAGCTGGGACTTTAGTAACAACGCCTACAGAAAATCCAAACGTGCTAAGTTAGTTACCCAAATTGCATGTGATCCAATGTGTAACGGAACCACTACCAATATAGCCAATTAACTTACCATCGCCATCCGTCGCATCGCAACCCTCCGCCTCTTCATCGTTGTCCCCGACCGCATTCGAGGGCTCCGTTGTTCCTACATTTGACCAATACAACACATACGTAAGGATCCTAAAGATAATAACAGAGTGTTGTCACGTAGTTGCAAATGAAGCACATGCCGTTACATACAATTGAAAAAAAAACCCTCATAAAGGACGCAGTACAGCGGCTACTGGTAAGTTGACATCGTCCTGACATGGCGCAATGTGTGCTACATCTGATGAAAACAACATTATAACAGTTTCAGGATAAGAAATGGGGCAAGTTTCCAACCGTGCAAAGTCCATGAAGTAATAAATTTAGATTGCAGAAATGAAAAGCCCACATACCTTGCACATTTCCTGTGTCAATTGGGATGTTCTGCTCTTCAGGGCATGGCTCGCGGGTCTTCCATATACGTCTACGTCACAATTGTAACAAGAACAATACTATGTCAGACAGAGGTATGATGAGTAATGATGAACGTAGGTTAAAATTGTAAAGCAAAAGCTGTACGCAAGTAACATTCATACATCTGGTCAAGAACTTAGCCTTTGTCTTGATTGCAGCGGTGGTCGGTCCAGCTCGGGCCACGTGCTGTTGGATTTCGAGCTTCACTGTCCGGAGTCGCATTCCAAATAATATTCTTTGGTCTAAGGGCAGCTTCTCCACGTCTCCACTGGTAAGGCCCAGTGTAGATGTTCCAATTGCTCTTGCCTATGTTGTGCTCCGTCACTCTGAAAAAGGAACTCGCAGCGGTCGAGGTAAGGATGAGGCACCCCTATCTCTTCCACGGGTGTCCTCATTGGCGCTGGATCGGTAACCGTCGAAATCGCCAGTATCCTCACCGTCGCGATCGTTGCCCGACCATTCATTTTCCTCATCACCCCCGGATGTCTGCTCCACACTGCTTCCTCCTTCGGATGCCTCATCGTCGGAATCCTTCCTTGCCGCATGTCCACCGCGGCCCGAAGCATTGAACTGCGGCGCTACAAAGGTCCTTGCAATCTTATCTAGAATCAAAATCGGGAGATCATCTGACGGCACGAGAGTGAAAAAACAGGGTGGTTGAGCCTCAGCATTGGTGGGACACAGTGTTGCGTACACGTGGAGCTGCAAAAAAAGGTTACAGTACTCATATTAGAAGGCACAAGATTGTAACGAAACTTTCGAAAAGGAACTTGCGATACTATTCTATGTATACCTTGACATTCTTGAAGAATGCATCGTACGTACGATGTTGTGGCTGTTTTTGTGCCGACCAGCGAAGAAGTAGTGGCAGTCGTTCGCCTACTCGCTGAGCAAAACGTTCCCCAACCTCCAGAAGCGCCTCGTACGCCCATACTTGTTTGAACAAGAAAGACAAATTAAATTTCAGAAGATTCTAGGTACGACGCTATTAGAGGGAAAAATCAGACACGGTACAATAATGCAACGAATATTCATACCTGCAAGGCAATGGGGAAGTCATGCATGTGTAAGTAATCTCCTTCTCCTTCTTCCTCTTCGCCTTTTGGAATTTTTTTGCCCAAGTATCCCGGAATCCGTCTAACAGACACCTATATTCGACCCTACCCCAAGGGTAGGCAAAAAATAAGTTCAGGTCGTCCACGATTGACAGTGTAGGCAAATGGATACCGACATTATTATCCAGGGCATTGAAAACTCCCTCGAGAATTAGAACCAGCCCTAGCTTGTAGCGATCAGCTCGAGGCATCGAAGATCGGGCCAAGCAGACTGAAGTGGAGCCCACGAAATCTTGTCATTGGAATTGAAGTTCCTCTCTTTCAACCTCCTCCTCTCTAGCAATCGATCGTATTCAACACCCTCTGGGAATGCACTGCATCTTAACCCCATTACAAGCGCGGACTTTTGTAGACTGAATCTCATGAGGTGTCCTTGCATGCTGAACCATAGCTCGTAGACCTTATCAGTGCGGACGGTTCTGAACACTAGCTGTTGGATGAGTTGGGCAGAGAATTGAATATCCGAAACCTTGGCCAGATATCTAAGGGAGGAGTTGCGGAAGTCTTCCCGTTGTCGCTCGTCGAAATGGTCCATCACAATCTTCGTATACTTGAGGTTGCTTCGTTGCGAAATGTGGGCCCGCAACTTTGCATCTTCCGAAATACGGAATTCGAATTCCATCATACCTGCAAGGTGAATTAATAAAAACGGGGTTACAGGATGAACATAAACAATTGTAACGTATATAGCAATTTAATGAAGATTTAATGAAACGAAATGAAAATTTTAATGTATATAACAATTTAATGAAGCGAAATCATGTGCCATAACAGTGAACTTTCGAGAAAAACTGAAGTCAACCGTTGGTACCGACAGATGATCTGTTGAGACTTGTGGATACCGATGGTTGGAGGGTAAACCGTTGAGAAAAACTGAGGTGAAACCTCGGGTACGACAGTTCGCTGAGAGTTGGTCTGCCTGCTAAACTGACATGTGCAAGTGAACTAAATTGACATGCAAGGGCATCGAATGAAATTTACATCAGTTGAAAATGAATGCAAATTATCGTAAAGTAAATTGAAGGAAAAAATAACTGAAAATTAGAAAACTAAGTGGGAACGAGGGAGAGAGAAGCTTACAGCGACGATAATGGAGGACAGCGAAGGATGTGCTTAAGAACAGAACAATTGTGGCAATCACGCTATTGAACGAAACAACGAATTGAACAGGGATAGTTTATGGAAAAAATCAAGATGAATTAAAAAGTAATTTACAATTTTTTCCCTATGAAATCAATATCATCAATAATCCAGCTAAACAATGGCCTGTCACCAGATGTGTACATTTTATAATCTTCTTCTCAAGTATTTTTCAATTTGTACAACAATTGCCTAAAGTATAATATAATTCAACAAGTTCTACGTCAGGGTACAATTCTAAATGTTATCTATAAAAGGCATTCTAAGAAAAGTGGTTTTAATATATTTCTTTTCACAAGGAAAATTATAGTGGAATGAATTATGCACCTCAACATGCTTAGGACCAGATGTCTAATAAAAATTAGAAAACAAAAAGGTTGTTTCCATAAATTATGAAGAAATGCACCACAAGTTACACGACATTTACTGGAATTTCAAGATTTTTTAAGCTAAATACTTCCATCAATAATTTCCTCACTTGAATTGCACAAAGAACTTATGTTATGCACACAAACAAAATGACATTCCTTGAAAATTAAGAGACTTCCATTAAAATTATTTCTCATTTCATTTGCTCAAAACACTCACATAATCTGAATTTTAGATGCGAACAAATAGATAAAGTAATTGCCTTGAACTATATCTTTATTGTTTAGTCAGCCCACGTTCATTACGTGTTTGAAGAAGGAAACATCATCATCGTAAAATATATAATATATTTTACAAAGTCAGAGCATGGGTTTACAAATTTAGTGCTCAATCCTTAAAAGTTGGAGATTTTATTTGTACTAGTGCTACTTACTTTTAACGTAGGACTTTTTATTAGTTCATTAGCTTCAATGACATCTAAATGCAATTAAGACGCTTCACACCTTAAATAAAAGGCCTAACCAGGCAATATAACCAATTCATGATGTTTCTTTCCTTGCTATCTTCCTTTATACATTTGGCAGTTACAATTCATAACTAATAACACATTACAGCAACAAAGAAAACACTAACTCCAAAAATAAGTTACAATAAGAAAATTATACCGTCAGTATAAAAATAAAACAAAAATTCTAAATTGATTTATACAACATGGTACTCACGAAAGCCCTTTATGCAGCTTGAGAATAACAGAGTACATTTTCCTCCATGAGCCAACAGCATTGATTCCAATACGGTTAAAAAATTTACACGGGAGCGACAAAAAATGGAAAGAAAACACCGAACCTAAAGATATCGTATAGGACCTTTGACGCCGAAGGTTCTGCTGGTGGTCTTCGACGGTGGGATGGTGAGCGATTGCAATAAAACTTCGAATTTCATCAACGGCTAGGCGGTGGTCGATTTCAGTGAGAGAGACGAGTGAGATTGAGGATTTTGAGTATGTCAGTTTCTCTTCTTTCCCTTTGTTTTCATTTCACGTCTCATTTGTTTTGTTTTTTTTTGGTTTTTTGTGGTTTGGTTTCCAGCATTAATTGTTATTTCATCTGACAATTAAACAGTTTTGCTAGAAGGACACAAAAGGTATTCTAATGATTTAGAGGGGCAAAATTGTCCTAAATTGACATTTTTGATAGACAATTTAAAAGGTGACATTTTTGATAATCCATACCCAAATGTTGACACCCATTGAAATATCCTCTAATATCTATACCAATCATTTTAAAAATAATTTTTTGAATCATTGGAAATCAATGGTCTGGATTTTCCCAGTACTTATTTTGTTAACCAAATTTGTAAACACTTTGTACAAATAGCATAAATCTTTGCTTGGAGCTATGGAAGTTTTTAATGCAAAATTATGAATTGTATTGTCCATGCAGGATTTTGTATTGATTATGCCACTTAAAGCTGTTTGACTGTTTACTTCTAAATAAATTTACTTATAAGTAAAAATTATTTTTCTATGGAGGAAAAATTCATCTATAAATTACCTATTATCACAATGAGGTAAGAATTTGCGAAAAAGTTATAAGCATCATCGAGCTAGAGTGTTTCAACTCTTGCATAGTGGCCGACCTTGACGATATGATCAAGACCTCAACTGCAAACCTCAGTGTGGTGTAGATTAAAATCAATTCTTCATTTATTTTAATAAAAATTGATCACATACGTGATTGAAAAGTTGTTAGTCCTATGAAATGTGTAATAAAAATGAATTATCTATGCTACACAGGTGCTAAAATGTTTTCACGATATCCAGTTGATTGTGTTGTTTGTGACCATACCATCTTAACAATTTGATGTCGAACCCCTTTTAACTTATTGGGAAGGGTAGGAAAAAATTGAACACATTGATGATAGGTAGAATATACTATCTTACACTTAAAGAAAAGAAGAAGTAATTTTATAAAATAGAAAGACCAAAATGGCCCTGCAAAGTGCAAACCATGAAAAATGTGGATGGATGAGCTTGTACCTTTATGGCAACGACAAATTGAATGTTGATTCTGCCGTCCCACCAATTTACTCTTTCTTCATCTTTTCAGACTTATAATTGAATCCCTTTTAACCTTTTCTCTTGCAAAAGTGTACGAGGAAAATGCTTTTTGGGGTACATTGTAGAAATACTGTCAATATCATGTAAACGCCTATTGCAACTCATACTTGTCCCCATTTGGGGTAGATTAGAAGTTGATAAAAATTTTGAGTCAAAGTCAATAATTAATTTTAATCACACATTTTATGGATTTACAATTTTCATTCACACATTTGATCAACTTTAATTAAAATCTAATTTTAATTTACACCAAACAGGGACTTTATTGGTCTTATTTTATGTTGGTGGTGCATAGGTACATATTACTAATATCAATTAGCCAATCTACAGAAAGTTGTAACTTTTCTTAGAATCGATCAATGCATTTTCAAGCATGGTGTGCAGGGCCGGCCCCAGAATTTGGAGGCTCTAGGCGATTAATTTTCTTGAGGTCCTCTAACATTATTTTTTTAATATAATCGTAACACTACTTAAATATTTAAACAAATAAAATTTCCATATTAAAACGAAGATTTCATGCAATTCCAGAAATAGAGTAACAAAATAAAACTCTCACAAGAGATTAGACTAGTATAATATTTAACATTCTCACATTTTGAGATACAAAAGGAATAGGTACACAAGTATGAGTTATTAAATGTTCATTGAAGAATTAAATATGAGAATGCAAAGGTAAAATTCGTAAATTAAATTAAATATTTTTTACTAACACAGAGAATATAATAATTTTTATCTCTTCCTATTTTGTGTACTGTGAAGTAATATAATAGGTGCAGTTTTGTGATTGAAAGGAAATTGCTCTTGTTTTTTTATTTTCTTTGTCAAAGTGGTATATTTTTTAATTAACAAAAATACAAAAGTAAAATAATTTAATAATGCTAGATCTGCTTTCCTTACAGTAAGGTCAAATTTGTTTTGAAAAAATTTCTATATTACGATCAACTCAGAAAAGTAATATAGAATTATTTCTGTTTTAGATCTTCCATTGGGGTTGGACTTTGTTTGGAAGATATTATTCGGAAGGGTCATCAAAAAATTCAAAATTAGAGGTAACTTTTGGGCATTTTTCTTTTAATTTCCTTTTTTTTTTTTTGAGGCCCTCAAGGGTCAGTTCTGATGGTGTGGAACAGAAGGGTTATATAACACGTATATCAAGGTGTTCACCCTCCTCACATGGAGGGAATTTACTTTGAATAAATTATATTTTATTCGAAATGGATCGCTCTCTATGTGAAGAGGATGTACACAACATTATGTACAAGTAGCATATTTCCGAATAGAATGTGTTCCACAATAGGTTGCCAAACAAAAAAGTGAACGAGCCTCACAGTAAACTCTGTGAAGCACTTGGTAGTAGCCAATAGCCATGAGAATCAAAGGTCGTTTTTCACATTAAATAGAATTATACTTAGTTCACTAATTATACTTAGTTCACTATGGTTTAGTTAATAAAAAGAAGTAGTTCGCTCTAATCTAATCTAATCTTGCATTCATTCCTTCATTTATCCCCCAAACCCACATTCTCTTTTTCTCCATGGCCTCAGGACCAGCAGTACATCCTCCAGCAGCCCTGCAGTACACGGTACATGTGACAATCCAAATTTTATAGTCAAAAAAAAAATTCAAATATTGACTAGTCAAAGTCAATCAAGGATTAAAATGAAATTAAATATTTTATTTGGGTTATTTTGCAAGTGGCAAAATATATAAAGGTTGAATTGGATATATTTAAAAGTTTGGAATTTATATATATATACTTTTGGAAGTTTAAGGATTAAATGTTACTAAAAAGTGAAGTTAAGGGACTTAGTTTGCAATTATGGGTTTTGGACCAATTAATACAAACCTTTGACCCATTTTCTCTCATTTCACTATTGTCTATTCATGTTCTGTAATGGATTTGAACATGATTACTCTGCTATTGTTGTTTTATTGGCTAAACAGGTTCCTTTTCCTCCCTTAAAAACTTCAATTTGCAGGTGTTTATACAACAAATATCGATATGCGGCAGCGAAAAGTTACAGTTACTGGAAATATTGATGCACAAACCCTGATAAAAAAGCTGGAGAAAAGTGGAAAACATGCAGAGTTGTGGCCGGAAAAACCTGCCGGAAAAGAAAGGAATGACACTGTTCTTGCCCCTAACAGCGGAGGTGGAGGACAAGGTGGTGGTAAAAAGAAGAAAAAGAATAAAGGGCAAAAAGGGAGTGGTACACCAGCAAACATAGGATTGGGGATTCCAAACGTGGGTTCCACTCAAGTCGTTGATCAAGTTAATCTGAGCCACTCACTTCAGAATGTGATGCACTATCCACCAAGTTCTGGGCCCCAGCAGGCATATGTGATGAGTTACAATGCTGTGCAACCCACCGCAAGTACTCCAATTTATTACATGCCTGCGTCCTCACCATACATGTATGGACATGCACAGTCAGATTGTTTTCAAGAAAAATGTACACCGTCTGATTCGTTTGAAATTTTGAGTGATGAGAACCCGAATGCATGCTACATCTTGTGATTGAGTATCTCCAATGAAACTTGGGAGAAAATGTGGGGCAATTTTGAAAAAAATGTACAAAAATCAGGGACTAGAAAAGCAAATTTAGATTTCTAGCGTTGGATCTTTGGTGTCTAGTGGTCTTGATGATGATCCATAGTGTACTAAAAATGGCACGTAATAACTATGTTGTGTGTGACATGCTATAATTTCATGTGGACTTGTTGATTTCTTCATTGGTTTGGAAGCTAGAATTATTACAACTTTTATTAAATTGTTGACTATTTACAAATATCAGTGTTAGAAAATTTGAGAACGTAGCTAATAGTACTAATTTATATGAAATTGTCGTACATCTACTTTGATGTCTTGATATTTTCAAGCCGTTTAATCATCCTTTATGCATATTTCACATGTTTCATAATTTTGTAACTTTGACTCCCTATTTAATATGCTAGACTCTCTACTCGATCAAGTCAAGCTTACTCAAACTATGCCTCCAAAAATGTACAAGATAAACTAATGAAAGAATTTTTTTTTTTTTTATTATCTTCGACAATATTGTTTAGTACAAATATCGAGTATACCCTAAAATCTTTTATACGTCAACAACTACCTTTCTACCTAAAAAATAAAGAATTAAGTAGTTTCAACATATCTTCCCCCAATATTTGAAGGTATGAATGAGGGAGATATATTCTCTAATTAATATTTAATATTAGGTACAATTAAAGTGAGAAAATGGGTGGAACAATTCAGCCTAACCAATGAATGCAGAATATTCATAGGAGTAACCTTCATCACACCTTATCCTAGCAAAAATTATGCTTTCATCTTAATAGAATTTTAGGTTTCTTGTCAGCGTTGTACAAAGCATAATGGTGGAATTCGTATCATCTTATTACGGGAGTATATTGACCATTACGTACTTGTATTATTACGTCATTATATTATTCCTACAACTTTTTAAGGAAATTTTATGGTACGGTACGAAAAAGCATGAGAAAAATCTTGTACCCTTCAAGGCCCTCACCGTTCCACTCCTAGAGCTTTGTGAAAAAGGTAAATCGCGGAATGTGCCCCAACAGGCCAAAGAACAAAAGTTGCATGTATACTGCGCTTACGAGGAGTCCAATTCCATGTCTCAGGAATCGAACTCTCACACTGCGGCTGCCAACAAGGCATGAGATAATTTCACTCATATCTTTTGCATCACTGGGCTATGCTCCGGGAGGCTGTACCCTTCTTTTTCAATTTATAGGAAACGTGTGGTGACAAGTAAATGTATTTGCTTGTTGCTCTCAGAACTAAGGATAAACATAGAAAAGAGTCCCTTTTTACTGTAAAGTGACCACGGGCTTTTGTCGAGACGTAATTTAAGAATAATTTGAATTGGAATTATTATTAAAATTTGATAGAGATTATATTCATGCTTTAACGATGAAATTTTATGATCTCTTCTATCTATGTAGACGTAGAAAATTGTCGAACAACGTAAATTTTAAATGATCTTGTAAATATTTCTATTCATGATCTTCAACTGAGATCTGAATTTCTGTTAGAAAGAGCCAACTTCACGAGAATCTTAGGCCATCCTCAACCTTACACCAAAATTTGAAGTATGTTTTGTACCATTTTATATCAAATTTTGCACGAAATTGAAAATTATATTCACCCCATTATACCAAAAATTGCACCAAATGAGCAATGTTTAATTCTTTCTTCAATTTCTTTTTTCAATTCATAACAATTTATCCATCTGAAAAATTATTTATTTAATTAATTTACTACTACATAAATCATTTAAATAAATAATTACGTTACATTAACAAAAATGTTGAATTCATTAAAAAAAAATATTAAATAATTATGTTTTGTTAACAATTTTAAAATTTCTTGAGTACTTCATTTCAATGCATTCCTTGATTATTATTGATTACACGATGATGATAATAATTTTATTATCAATAAATTAAGAATTAACATTTATTGTATAACAAAGAAAGGGACACAAATACGCTTAACAATAATTTGGTGCAAAAATGGAAAAGGACAGAAGGAATATTATCATTTTGGTGTAAAATGATGCAAATAAATAGTGTTGCACCAAATATGGTGCAAATTATGGTGTTGAGTTGGAAAAGGATTGCACCAAAATTGTGGTGAAAATGTTGTAAGAGTTAGAGATGGCCTTGGTATATATTCTGCTCCAGTGTCATAAAAATAAGTCACTATTTTTGTTTATTTATTTAGCCTCTGTCCATGAGATCATGATCTTATCGTTTGCCATCAATATTTTTCTGTTAAACTACCTCGTTTAGAAATTCGTCACATGCACGTCAAATTTATGTGCCCCATCATTTTTTTTCTATCGGTCTCATCTAGCTATACACGGCTCAATCATAAAATAGAGGCTACCCGAGGGTGCGTGAATTGAGTTATCGCATAGGTCCTCAACATTGTTAGGACGTCATAATTTTTATATATATATATATATATATATATAAAATATTTTATTGATTTCATATTTTTAAATTATTATTATTATTTTAAGTTAAAGGGCACAATATTTATGAAAAAAGAGGAAAAACATTTATATTGCAACAATATTTTTTTTTTTTTAACTTAACATATTATTGAAGAAAAAATTATTTATTTTTCTAATGTTAAACTATCTTGCTTTCAAATTTATTTTTTTTAAAAAATATTTTACACTATCTATTTTACCAATCTAATTCCAAATGCCCAATTAGCTTCATTAACCAATTACCAACCCAACATGAAACTAAGTAATTCAAAATTCAAATGATTAAAGTGAAGAGTGAAAAGTTAACTTTAAATCCCTTTTCGTTATTTCATCATTTCCCCCCTTTAACCCACAGAAAACAGTCAAACAAAGAACAGAAGAATACTATTAACAATTTTTGTTCCTGTTGATAATTCTTGTTATTGTTGCATCTACGAAGAAGTTTTTCAAAATTGTAAGTTATTAAAGTCTTATTTGCGATCAACCTCGTTAAAAGAATGATTGAATGTCCTAACTTTAATATCTACTGCACAAGAACATATTGTTTGTGAAAGTTTAATTAGTGAATTTGTTTTTAGAAATGCGAGAAGTATTTTTACATGATTTGGCGCATTTCAAAGTTTATACGTGATATTTGCTACTTTTTATTCAAATTTTGCTCATATGAAATTGCACAAAGAGGTTCTTTGTTGATGATATATAAATTTCGATGATGTTCAGTAGGTGCTTTTGGGTTATATTTTTCTTATTCAAGATATTTAAAAAGATAAACAAATATTTATATATCATATTTTTACAATGAAATTATATTACTGAAATATATATTTTTTAATTACGTAAACGGAGCACCATTTTAAATTGTCACCGGGCACCCAAACTCTTAGATCCGGGCCCTGTGTAAAAGATAAGCTTTGAATCCCTCGTAACGTGCATGACAACTTTATTTTTCATCAAATGTATGATACGTAAACAAATTTTATAATTCGATGATGACATTGGCCGATGAAAAGATGTTTTA
>NW_019251855.1:0-1262 GCF_002742605.1 Olea europaea var. sylvestris | reverse complement strand
ATTATAGTCTTTGGGCAGCTTTGTGCGCATATGACTAGAATTTCAGAATTGAATAGTTTTGCCATGTATATCGGTATTAATCGATACATGAGTAATGTTATTCTGGGTACCTTTTTGGTCTAATTTTTTTAGTATTTTTACAACTTATCAAATTTCAGATTATAGAATTCAATTTATTTAATTCTCAGAATAAAGCTTCCGGCTTATAGTATTGAACAACAATAATGTTTCATAGATTTTATGGATATCATATTATTTATATTCGTTATACTTTACAGCTACTTATCTAGAATAAAGGATAAAGAATTTTATGATTCAATTATGTTACAGTTTGAAAAGTGTTACTAGATTTCAACATTTCTTAAAGCTTTGATAGAGTAAGAATTTTCAGAACTTATGCATAAATGGAAAAAGTATACTTATTTGCAAATATTTACTCACTGAGTTATATGCTTATATATTTTTATCACCCTTTCTCTTATCAGATAATAGCTAAGTTGAGCACCATTGGAGCTGGTTGATCTACCGAGTTAAGTTATACATTGTTAATCGTTGTATGATTCATCTTATCAGTTTATATAGTTCATATTTTAGGATAGACACATCTTTTGATCAGAAAATATTTCCATGTCATGGGCCTGCTGTGTTTTGTATACATTATGCATTTAGGAACTTTTGTTGTAAATAATTGCAAAGGTCGATTTGCCAATGTAGTAGTTTGTATAGTTGTGATTTGAGGGACTGGTATGCCCCATTTGAAATTACATGTACATGTTTGGGATATTTTATTATATTTCATGAGGTTTCAGTTCATATTTTAAAGGAAAATTTGCTAAAATTTTTATAAAATTATGTTGCAGTCAAAGCTGGTCAGGTCATCTTGGTGGTCGGTCTGGCACTTAGCTGGTATCTACCATCGAAAGACGACGCGTGTTAGGTCCATTAGGGTGATTCGGGACTGATCATGTCAATTGGTATCAGACATTGTTTATAAAATTTTCATAGTTCATACATTGTCATATCATGCATATTCAGTGTGTATGGTCACATGTCGTGATGGTCGAAATCATAGTCTCTCAAGCTCTTGTGACTAGAATGTTTGGAGCCTAAAATGGTAGAGGAATACTTTTAACAAATTCAGAAATGAATAGTATGTAAGTATGTCATTTGCAATGATTAGATGGTTGAAATTGCTATTAGTTGTTGGGTTAGAATTGTGGTATATGTAATCTATTAAGAGTTGAACAGTTTCTTAGTTTAAA
>NW_019251854.1:0-1262 GCF_002742605.1 Olea europaea var. sylvestris | reverse complement strand
ATTAATAGTCATTCTATTATCAGCCCTATTTCTTTTAATAACCATGCCAAGGATTTTTCTTGCCTCGCCTAAGTCTTTCATGTCAAATTTCGATTTTAAAAGATTTTTCATCTTTATGATTTCAGCTTTATTAGGACTAGTAAGCAACATGTCATCCACATATAACAATAAATAAACTTCACAGCCTATTTTAGACTTATTAAAATATAGACATGCATTAAATTAATTCCTCTTAAAACCAATTTTAAGCATATAAGCATCAAATCTCTTATACCATTGCATAGGACTCTGCTTAAGACCATATAAGGACTTTCTAAGCAAACACACAAGTTTTGATTTTCCCTTTACCTCGAACCCCTAAGGTTGAGACATGTAAATCAATTCATCTAACTCCCCATGAAGAAATGCCGTCTTAACAACTAGTTGTTCCAACTCCCAATCATACTGGACAACTAAGGCTAAGACTAACTTGATAGTTTTATACTTAATAACTAGTGAGAATACCACATTATAGTCTATCCCTTCTCTCTAAGTAAATCCCTTCGCAACCAACCTAGCTTTGTATGTTAAAGGGTCTTTAGGTCCTACTCCTTCTTTTAACTTCTAGATCCATTTACAATGGACTACATTTTGATTCTTTGGTTTTTCAATCAACTTCCAAGTCTCATTTTTGTTTAGAGGCTGGATCTCCTCTCATTGCCTTTTTCCAATTTTCAGAATTTTCACAGTTAATCGCTTCCTCAAATGAAGTTGGTTCAACTGACTCCAAGGCTTCACCTGAAACTAGGACAAATTCCATCAAATTTGAAGAGATGCATTTCAAATTAGGCTTCACTTGTCTTCTCTCTCTATCCCTCACTAATTGGTAACCATCCAAATTAGTGCCTGCAGATATTTCTTGATTAGGGACAACAGTTTCAAGAATTTCAAGTTCAGGTTGTTCTATCACTGCTTCTTGATCAGATTCTTCTTAAGGTTGGATTTCACTATCCTCTAGATTATCTCCTAATCTCTTCGCCTCAAATTTCATCTTCTTTCTAGTAGAAGATTCTCTTTCCTCAATCTATTTGTTCTGACTTACTAGGTTTTTAAGACAAGGCATATCAAGTTCATTGAATTTTACATCTCTACTATTAATAATATTAATGCCCTTTACACCTAATACCCATAGTCTATATCATTTTACTCCCTCTGGATAACCTAACATGACACACTTAGTAGCCCTAGGGTCCAATTTTCCCTCAACCTGATGTGTATAAGCT
>NW_019251853.1:0-1262 GCF_002742605.1 Olea europaea var. sylvestris | reverse complement strand
TCGACTGTGTCGGAATGGGCTCAAATTTGACAGGTTGATCGGGAACAAAAATCGCGCCGGGTGTAATTTCGTCATTTTTCTCGGCTGTAACGAAATGGGCTCAAATTTGACATGTTTATCGGGAACAAAAACCACGTCGGGTGTAATTTCGTAATTTTTCGCGACTGTGTCGGAATTTGCTGAAATTTGACTTGTTGATCGGAAACAAAAACCGTGCCGGGGGCAATTTCGTCATTTTTCTCGTCTGTCTCGGAATTGGCTGAAATTTGGCAGTTTGATCGGAAATAAAAATCGCGCCAGGGGCAATTTCGTCATTTTTCTCGACTGTGTCGGAATGGGCTCAAATTTGACAGGTTTATCGGGAACAAAAATCGCGCCGGGGCAATTTCATCATTTTTTGCAACTGTGTCAGAATTGGCTGAAATTTGACTTGTTGATCGGAAACAAAAATCGCCCCGGGGGAAATTTCGCCATTTTTCTCGACTGTGTCGAAATTGGCTAAAATTTGGCAGTTTGATCTGAAATAAAAATCGCCCCGGGGGCAATTTCGCCATTTTTCTCGACTGTGTCGGAATTGGCTAAAATTTGGCAGTTTGATCTGAAATAAAAATCGCGCCGGGGGCAATTTCGTCATTTTTCTCGACTGTGTCGGAACGGGCTCAAATTTGACAGATTGATCGGAAACAAAAATCGCGCCGAGGAAATTTCGTCATTTTTCGCGTCTATGTCGGAATTGGCTTAAATTTGACTGGTTGATCGGAAACAAAAATCGCGCCGGGGGCAATTTTGTCATTTTTCTCGACTATGTCGGAATGGGCTCAAATTTGACAGGTTGATCGGAAACAAAAATCGTGCCGGGGTAATTTCGTCATTTTTCCGACTGTGTCGGAATAGGCTCAAATTTGACCGGTTGATCGGGAACAAAAATCGCGCCGGGTGTAGTTTCGTCATTTTCCGCGACTGTGTCGGAATTGGCTAAGATTTGACTGGTTGATCGGAAACAAAAATCGCGCCGAGGAAATTTCGTCATTTTTCGCGTCTATGTCGGAATTGGCTTAAATTTGACGGGTTGATCGGAAACAAAATCCGCGCCGGGTGTAATTTCGTCATATTTCTCGACTGTGTCGGAATTTGCTGAAATTTGGCCGTTTGATGGGAAATAAAAATCGCTCCGGCGGTAATTTCGTCATTTTTCTTGACAGTGTCGGAATGGGCTCAAATTTGACAGGTTGATCGGGGACAAAAATAGTGCCGAGTGTAAT
>NW_019251852.1:0-1262 GCF_002742605.1 Olea europaea var. sylvestris | reverse complement strand
TTTATATGAATAATCGACTTTTTCCTTTTCTGTTAAGATATGGGAATTTATTCCTCCTTGAAGAATATGCCAGATTAAGGTTTCATCTTCAGGTTTTACCCATTTAATGTTATCTACTTGTATCTTTTGTATCTTTTGTAATCCTCAACGCACTGTCTAGTTTTATAAAATCACAAAATTATCACTATCTTCCTGTAAAGTAAAGAGAGAGAGACAGGACACTGGAATGCTAAAATCACTTTTAAATCATAAAAACTCAGTATTTTTTCCTGGTGCTAAACATGTATCCTTGAATTGCTTCATTGATACGGAAACTTTTTAGTTGAAATTTTGGATTACTCATTCATTAAGTTATTGCTTCAACATTTTGGGTGCTTTGTGTAGAAATAGATAAGCAATAAATGGCTATTGCAATTGCACAGAGTGACAAACATTATCATGCATCCATGGTAGCTGTCAAATCAACAATTGGGATAAGTATTGCTTGAGAAGTGTGCTAAATCTAGAGATGAAAATAGAAATTGAGTTTTTCTTATTTATGCAAGTAATAATTTTCTAGTGGTGGAATAACTTATTCAGTGATTTCTTGTTGCCATTGTTGTTTGAGTTCTATTTCATCTCGCCACCAGGAAGGGTTTCTAGGTTTATCTGGTAGATATAAAATAAACAAGGCAAAAGTGGGTGAACTTTTTGATGTATCAGGAATCGTGTATGAAGTCATTTATTAGCCTGATTTCATAGGTCAACATGGAGTCTTTGAGAATCTAGCCTCAGAGGTAAAGTTAGCGAAGTCTAAACTTACATCAATTGAACTTATTAAGAGAGATCCTATGAAGTGTGCTTGTAAAAACAAGAAAGAAAGAAGAATCTTTGCCTGTTGGGCTTTCAAGAGCGGTATCACCCTTCAACCTGCATGATGCTGAAGTGACTAAGATTTGTTTTGGTGTTTCTTTCAAGCTGAAAGAAATTATATTGTTATATAGTCTCTTAGAGTCTATTTTCATTTAAAGCAACGTGTGTTTAAGCCTTGGAGTGTTAGTAAAAGGAACTTCTATAATAGAACATATTAATTATATGCATCCACATTTTTAGCATGCTCAAATATGAAGCTTGAGTCCTGCTCTCGTAATATGAGTTCAGCAAAAGTTAGCCGTTTCCCTTTAAGAACCCTGTTAGAGTTGCCTGTTTATTTCTCTAGAATAAAAAATGGAAAGTTATTGGAAGCTTGATGTTCCCAAACTTAAAAATCTACTGAATCTTTG
>NW_019251851.1:0-1262 GCF_002742605.1 Olea europaea var. sylvestris | reverse complement strand
AAAAAAAAGAATAAAGTTGTAGGTACAGGCAGAGTGTACCAGACATTTTACAGGAATTTGAAATTGTATCACGTGGCCCACACCTTCTGTGTTGACTTGAAAAAAGGCACGGAAATTTAAATGACGCAAAACAAAAAAAACAAAAAACAAAAAAAAAAGAGAGGAAAAAGCTTGAGAAAGCGGGAATTCTGTCCAGACCCATTTGACACAGACTTATTATTTCCTCATCTGGCCGAAGGTTCGACCCATTGTACCCCACTAGTCATAGAATAACACTACTTATATATAATTTTTTTGTACATTAAAGTATTTATCACTCACATGGAGTGGGGCTCACTCGAATAAAGTATTCGAACGGATCCCATCCCATATGAGTATGGAATATCTTGATATACAAAAAATTATGTACACCTAACAAAGCCCCTAGTAATATACCATCCACTCCCACTCATGCATAAGGTAGGTCCATTTGAGTGAATCGTTTATATTTGAAACAATTTGAGAACATTAAATTGTTCTAAAAAAGTTTTCCACGTGAGCAATCATATCTAAAAAATCATCTTCAATACTATTTGATATGGACTTTGTCAAGTTGATGTGACAAAAAAATAAATATTATCTAGAATTCTGTCTAAATTTACTAAGTCTTTTAGATATATTGACTCAAACGTTTATTTGATTTTGTTTTTGTTTTTAGAACGTTGAATTTCCTCTCTCCTTGCCTTCATTTTATTTATTTCATTATAAGATAGATTGAAGACATGTAGATAATATTGTTGATTGTAAACCATTCATCTGTAGAATCAAAATATTAGTAATAAAATTATTAGAAGTTGTTGAGCTTGATTGTCCAATTGAGATGGCACGACCCGCTCCACGACATCCGAAAGGTATGCCAGGTCCTTTATATTCAGTGAGGTCTGACTCTTATCTGATATGATTCAAGTCTAGTACAATTTAGGTTGAACTGTACAATACATTCATACATCTAGAAAAGCATACCGTGTTGAACTGAATCTTTAAACCAATGACTTACTTGGGTTGGTCCCCATTGATCTTTTCTAATTCTTAACTAATAAGAATTAAATAATTATTGGTCTCGATAGTCTAACTCGCAGTGTGGCTCATACCTAAAGGCGAGTCGTGTCAGGCCGACTTATTGAAAATTTGTCATGCTATACTTCCTAAAACATCAAGAAGTTATCGTGACATGGAAGAAATATAAGCAACAAGCTTACAAACTAGAGATAAATAAAAAAAAA
>NW_019251850.1:0-1262 GCF_002742605.1 Olea europaea var. sylvestris | reverse complement strand
AATGACTTCACTGGTAAAATTGGAAATGGTATGCTAAAAATGATTAAGGGTGCTTTAGTCTCCATTAAGGGAACTAAGAAAAAAGATATCTATATCACTACTGGGGAAGTGATTAGAGGTTTGAACTCCTCTATCTCTTCTGCCAAGATTGATCACACACACACACATGGCATAATAGACTTGCACATATATGCATTAAGGGATTTAAACTACTTAATGAAAAAGGTGCATTTGGTAATGATTGTGTGTCAGATTTGTCATTTTGTGATCACTGTGTACTTGGTAGGCATTATAAAATTTCATTCTCCACGAATGTTCATAAAGCTAAAGGCATGCTTGAATATGTGCATTCTGATCTATGGGGTCCTGCTAATAATCCCACATCGGGTGGGAATAGATATTTCCTATTTATTATCGATGACTATACTAGGAACGTATGGGTCTATCTATTAAAAGATAAATCTGAGACTTTCCATAACTTCAATAACTGGAAGAGGCAAGTGGAAAACCAAACTGGCAAGAAAATCAAATTTTTAAGGATAGATAACGGTCTAGAGTTTTGCAACATGAAATTTGATAGTACGTGTAAAGAAAATCACATAACTAGACATAAGACTGTTCCTTACACTACCTAGCAAAATGAGGTAGCTGAAAGGATAAATAAAACCATACTTGATAAAAGTGCGTTGCATGATGTTAAGTTCTGGTGTCCCCAAATCTTTTTGGGGTGAAGCTGTTATGACTGTCTGTTATTTGATTAATTTGACTCCATCTGTTGCATTGAATGGTGACACTCTGTATGAGAGATGGTCAGGTAAACTGAGTGATTATTATATGCTTAGAACCTTTGGCTGTGCCACTTATTCTCATCAAAGCGAGAGAAAGCTAGAACCTAGAGCTAGAAAGTACGTCTTTCTAGGGTATTCCAAGGGTGTTAAGGGATACAGATTATGGGATAGAGGTCAAAAGGGGATTAAGATCATCATGAGTAGGGATGTCACATTTAACTAGAATGAGATGCCATGTGTTAAAGGGAAAATCGAACCTGTGAGTGAAATTGAACTAGGTGAGGAAAGAGATCGATTTAAGGTGGAGTTAGAAAAACTTAGTACACATGCTCCTACTACTCCTAATGAGGTGGAGATTTAGGTTCAAGAACCTAAAATGGAGAACCGTAACGAATTAATGATAGAAGAACACCCTGAGAAAGAAAATCCCTTAACTAATTATAATCTAGCTAGGGACAGAGAGAGGAGACAGAC
>NW_019251849.1:0-1262 GCF_002742605.1 Olea europaea var. sylvestris | reverse complement strand
GAGGCCCAAACGAAGGAATTTGGTTAAAATCCCGTGATCCCGGGTCTGTGCCCCGAGTCCAATTTCGCGGGCCGTTTCCAATCGACCAGCCAAATTTCGGCGCATTCCGACACCGTC
Organism: Olea europaea var. sylvestris; assembly: GCF_002742605.1. Lineage (NCBI taxonomy): Eukaryota > Viridiplantae > Streptophyta > Magnoliopsida > Lamiales > Oleaceae > Olea > Olea europaea. Next base: position 1,145 of record NW_019251849.1, on the reverse strand, counting down.
GCTACAAATGACAAAATTGCTCCTGGTGCGATTTTTCTTTGTTGATTTTTGGTTTAGGGTTTCATCAACCTGACATAATTAATAAGGAAATTAATTATTCGGAGGCCCAAATGAAGGAATTTGGCTAAAATCCCGTGATCCTGGGTTTGTGCCCCGAGTCCAATTTCGTAGGCCGTTGCAGATCAACCTACCAAATTTCGGCCCAATTCCACACCGTCGCGACAAATGACAAAACTGCCCCTGGTACGATTTTTCTTTGTTAATTTCTTGTCCCGTACTTCTTCAACCATACGTAATTAATACGAAAATTAATTATTCGAAGGCCAAACGAAAGAATTTGGCAAAAATCCTGTGATCCCAGGTTTGTGCCCCGAGTCCGATTTCGAGGGTCGTTTCCAATCAACCTGCCAAATTTCGACACATTCCGACGAAGTCGCGACAAATGACATAATTGCCCCTGGTCCGATTTTGCTTTGTTAATTTTTCGTCCAACACTTCTTCAACCTGACATAATTAATAAGGAAATTAATTATTCGGACCCCCAACCGACGAAATTTGGCTAAAATCTCGTGATCCCGAGTCTATGCCCCGAGTCCAATTTCGCGGGCTGTTTGCAATCAACCTGCCAAATTTCGGCCCTTTCCTACACCGTCGCGATAAATGACAAAATTGCCCTTGGTGCGGTTTTACTTTGTTAATTTTCTGTCCGTCACTTCTTCAACCTGACATAATTAATAAGGAAATTAATTATACAGAGGCTCAAAAGAAGGAACTTGGCTAAAATCTTGTGATCTCGGGTCTGCGCCTCGAGTCCAATTTCGCGGGCCTTTTCTAATCAACCTACCAAATTTTGGCCCATTCCGACACCGTCACGACAAATGACAAAATTACCAATGGCGCGGCTTGTCTTTGTTAATTTTCTATCCAGTACTTCTTCAACCTGACATAATTAATAAGGAAATTAATTATTCGGAGGTCCAAACGAAGGAATTTGGCTAAAATTTCATGATCTTGGGTCTATGCCCCGAGTCCAATTTCGCGAGCCGTTCCCAATCAACCTGTCAAATTTCGACCCATTCCGACACCGTAGCGACAAATGACAAAATTGCCCCTGGTGCGATCTTTCTTTCTTAATTTTTCTTTCC
>NW_019251848.1:0-1262 GCF_002742605.1 Olea europaea var. sylvestris | reverse complement strand
TTTTTCCTTTTTTTCAATTTTTGCTCTTCTCTTTCCGTCTCTTAGCAATGTAGAAGATGATGGCAAAGTGGAAATCTTGTCCATTATTTATCTAAAATATTTTTTCATTTTTTTTTTAAATTGATCAAGGGCCAATGTGGAAATATGGTTTAGTCAACAGGCAATTTGCACTTATTTCCTCAACCAAGCGTGAGAACTGAGAATCACAGTCAGTTTCCATCGACAGCTTGCCAGAAATTTTCTAGGGAGCTCAAGGCCCATTTTTCCCCCATCAACTACCAACCATTTTCTACCTAAATAATAAAGAATTTACATCGACAATAACAATATAATCCACAAAAAAATACAAAACAAGTAGGAAAATCAAATGCTTAAAATCTCAAAATTCCTGACCATGTTCTAAGAAATATGGTGGTGGTGATGGGATAGACCGTGACAATGTTGAAGCTCCACTGAATCTGACCTTAATAGTCGGCGGTGTGATTTTTGGAATTTTTTCTTCTTTTTTCGAATTTTCCTCCTCTTTCTCCCTCTCTTAGCAGTGTACAAGATGATGGCAAAGTGGGAATCTTGTCCATTATTTATCTAAAATATTTTATGATTTTTTTTAAATTGATCGAGGGCCAATGTGGAAATATGGCTTAGTCAACAAGCCATTTCCACTTATTTCCTCAACCAAGCGTGCGAACTGAGAATCACAGGCAAATACAATTAAATTACAGTTACAAAACGCTAATGATTCTCCCTCCCTCTCTCTCACTCTCTGTCTCTCGCCATCTTCCTTTCTCAAACCATATGGATGAAAAATAGTTTTGTGGATAATGCAGAAGATGGTGAATGAGAAAGCTAAATAATGCAACAGTTGAAGATGGGTGGAATCTTCTAGTGAATCTTCTCTGTTTCAAAGCACAGAACGTATTACAGGATCAGCTCTTCGTTAGCTTTTGTAAAAGAAAGCCAAGATGGGTGGAATCTTTCTACAATAAAAACCTTCGATTTGTACTGTCTCTCCTCATTCAGTCAAGGTACAAGACCCTTCTCTATATACAAACACATTCAAACATGTATATGTAAAAATGACAAATTAATATTTTTGCTTTGGGGATTTTCACTGTATTTTTTTAAAAATATTTTGATTGTTAAGAAAATGGGAAGAATTAATTATTAGTTTTAGACTAAAATAGTTGGGTTGAGATAGAATAATGTTCACAACTAATTAGATTTTCTATATTAAGTGTATAGGCTAAGGTGACTTCGGTCCA
>NW_019251847.1:0-1262 GCF_002742605.1 Olea europaea var. sylvestris | reverse complement strand
CAACTTTTGTTTCTGAACCAAAGACCTTCTATTTCCTCTTCAAACAGGAAAAATGCCGAAACAAGCCAAAAAAAACTAATCCACATTGTGAATTAACAAAAACATTCAATAATACAAGATATGCACAATCACCTTGTCGCAATTAGCGTGCAGGATCAATCATGAGTTGGAACTCAATAGCAGGACCATGCTTGCTTTACACATTTAATTGAATGGAGCTTGTGTTGCACAAACCATCAAACATGCACATTGTGGCACACATGCAAAGCCGAATCGCAAATTTCCAACATTCACGAGAGACTGTAGATTAACCAATCAATCAATGGATGGGTGATTGCTACATTATTTGTCTTTCAAAAGCATATCAAAATGACATTTTTATCACTAACCCACACCCAAAGATAAGATTCTAGGTCCATGCTTTTCGCACAAGGCACATTGTTCTAACTACTTCAACAAGAATTGGACTAAATTTAGCCAAATAACATCAATAGTGGAAGTATGACATAAAATTTTCCTTATACGGACAAAGTTATTATATTTTCATCGTGAACTTTCACTTTTTTCCATAGATTTCTAAAAATGTTATATATCTGTTTCTTTTGCCGAGTACATTTCATATGGATACAATAGAACCAAAATAAGGAGAGAAGAACCTATTTGAATTCTCTAAACCTATGCTTTATAAATCATAAGAAGAATATTCATTAATCTACCATTCTTTCTCTTTTTCCCTCTCTAAGTGTTTTTCTATTTAATCTCCTATAATTTTCCAAAAAATTTGTAGTAGTTAAAAAGAAGAATTAAATTCGTTTTGCCTTTTTCCTTTTCTGATGTGGTGCAAAAGAAATTGGACTTCATGGCAAAGTGGGACCCGCGCAAGAAAAAATAATTTAGAGGAAATTTGGAGTTGTCTGTTTTTGACGAATTTGTAGTCTAATTCGGTTGGAAACGGGCTGAAAAGTTAAACTCAAAGACTTTGCTTTGACGTAGGACCAATTTCAGGCAAATTCCTTCGTTTAGGCCTTTTTTTCCTTTTTTGGTAATTCTTATTTTGAGTATATCTCAATCAAATAAATTCGGATTTACATTTCGTTTGTTGGAGAGTAATCCTGAAGATTAGGACTATTAATTTCCATCATTATCTTGATTTTTTCCATTTTTGGAAAAAAAAATCTTTTTTTATTATTATTTAATTTCCGAATTTTCTAGGTTTTTGCTATAAATACGTTGTAAGCCTCTTGAGGTCGCAGATTGATTTG
>NW_019251846.1:0-1262 GCF_002742605.1 Olea europaea var. sylvestris | reverse complement strand
AGTTTCCTTCACATTTTTTTCTTTGTTTTCAAAAATTCTTTTTCGAAAATGAAAAAGAGAACGTGTTTTCAACGTTTTGAAAAATTAAAAACAGAAAACGGCCCGAAAACAATAAAGAGAACAGGGCCTAAATGTTTGACCGAATTATATACACACGTGATAATAAATGTTCGACAATTGTACGGTTTCCTTAATGTAAACAATAGATCGGTTCAAAGATAGGTTTATTATTTGACATAGTTTATTATCAATATTTGGTTATTATGCCAAGAGCACCACTTAGAAGTTGGTATTTCTGGCCAAAGACTAAATGTCAATATTGTGCTAGGTATCTTGTGGTGGGGGAGTTTACCATTATTTGAATTTATTAATTGTTTAATACGGATTTTAACGTGGACATATTTCTTTGATTTTATTCTCTATTCAGTTAACTCTTCATCTTCTACAATATTTGCCAACATCAACTCATTCCTGTGCTGGATGGAACCAACTTTAAAGACTAAAAGGAGAATGTTTAGATTGTTCATGGCAGCATGGACTTAAACCTTGCGTTAAGGACTGAACAACCCGCTGCATTTATAGATAAAAATTTTGCTAATAAAAAGGGGAGACTTTGATAAGTGGGCTCGTTCAAACCGCATGAGTCTTATGATCATGAAATGTTGTGTTTCAGAATCATTCGGGGGTAATGTGTCTGATAAGGTAACCACTATCAAGGAATTTCTTGATAAAATTAAAAAACACTTTACAAAAAGCGATAAAGTCCAAGCTAGTACGTTTTTGATGAACTTAGTTTCGCTAAGGTATAAAGGTAAAGAAAATATTCGGAAGTACATAATGGAGGTGTCTCATATTATTTCAAAATTGGAGGTACTAAAGTTTGAACTATCTGATGATTTGCTCGTGCATTTGTTTTGATTTCTCTTCCTGACAGTACAATCAATTCAAGGTCAGTTACAACTGTCAAAAAGAAAAGTGGACTCTAAATGAGATGATTTCATACAATGTGCAGGAAGAATAAAAGCTGAAGCAAGACAGGACTAAAGTGCTCACTTGGCTAATATCTCTAACGACAAGTTCAAGAAAATAAAGAATAAAGAAGTTCCACTAGGTCCAGCTCAAAAGAAATAGCAAAAGCCTGAAAATGATGAATCATCAAACTGTTATTTTTTTGGAATCTTGGAACAATTGGAAAGGGATTGTACCAAATACCACGCTTGACGTGTAATGAAAGGTACGTTTCTCACTTTGGTTTGTTTTGA
>NW_019251845.1:48378-48558 GCF_002742605.1 Olea europaea var. sylvestris | reverse complement strand
TAACTTTTGCACACGGTATCCGTTTTTGGCCCATAAGTACTTCTTGGAAATGTAGCGACCGTTTTGGAATGAACTCACCACTTATCGTGACGTACGAGGGATTATTGCCATTTTTCGAAAGAATGAGCACTTGCATATTTAGAACGCTTGGAGAGTCGGCGGACAAAGAATTGAGCGTAA
>NW_019251845.1:0-47592 GCF_002742605.1 Olea europaea var. sylvestris | reverse complement strand
AGAATGAGCACTTGCAAATTTAGAACGCTTGGAGAGTCGACGGACGAAGAATTGAGCTTAACTTTTGCACACGGTATCCGTTTTGGGCCAATAAGTACTTTTTGGAAATGTAGCGACCGTTTTGGATTGAACTCACCACTTCATCGTGACGTACGAGGGATTATGGCCATTTTTTGAAAGAATGAGCACTTGCATATTTAGAAAGCCAGGAGAGTCGGCGGACGAAGAATTTAATGTAACTTTTGCACACGGTATCCATTTTGGGACCATAAGTACTTTTTGGAGATGTAGCGACCATTTTGGATTGAACTCACCACTTCATCGTGCCGTACGAGGGATTTTGGCCATTTTTCGAAAGAATGAGCACTTGCATATTTAGAACGCCTGGAGAGTCGACGGACAAAGAATTGAGCGTAACTTTTGCACACGGTGTCCGTTTTGGGCCCATAAGTACTTTTTGGAAATGTAGCGACTGTTTTGGATTGAACTCACCACTTCGTCGTCACATATGAGGGATTTTGGCCATTGTTCGAAAGAATGAGCACTTGCATATTTGGAACACTTGGAGAGTCGACGGACGAAGAATTGAGCATAACTTTTGCACACGGTGTCCGTTTTGGGCCCATAAGTACTTTTTGGAAATGTAGCGACCATTTTGGATTGAACTCACCACTTCATCGTGACGTACGAGGGATTTTGGCCATTTTTCTAAAGAATGAGCACTTGCATATTTAGAATGCTCGGAGAGTCGGCGGACGAAGGATTAAGCGTAACTTTTACACGCGGTGTCCGTCTTGGGCCCATAAGTATTTTTTGGAAATGTAGCGACCATTTTGGATTGAATTCACCACTTCGTCGTGACGTACGAGGGATTTTGGCCATTTTTCGAAAGAATGAGCACTTGCATATTTAGAACGCCTGGAGAGTCGACGGACAAAGAATTGAGCGTAACTTTTGCACACGGTGTCCGTTTTGGGCCCATAAGTACTTTTTTGAAATGTAGCGACTGTTTTGGATTGAACACACCATTTCGTCGTCACGTAGGAGGGATTTTGGCCATTTTTCGAAAGAATGAGCACTTGCATATTTGGAACACTTGGAGAGTCGACGGACGAAGAATTGAGCATAACTTTTGCCCACGGTGTCCGTTTTGGGCCCATAAGTACTTTTTGGAAATGTAGCGACCATTACGGATGGAACTCACCACTTCGTCGTGCTGTACGAGGGATTATGGCCATTTTCTGAAGGAATTAGCACTTGCATATTTAGAACGCCAGGCGAGTCGGGGGACGAAGAATTTAGCTTAACTTTTGCGCACGGGGTCTGTTTTGTGCCCATAAGTACTTTTTCGAAATGTAGCGACCGTTTTGGGTTGAACTCACCACTTCATCGTGACGAACGAGGGATTTTGGCAATTTTTCGAAATAATGAGCACTTGCATATTTAGAATGCCTGGAGAGTCGGCGGACAAAGAATTTAGCGTAACTTTTGTACACGATGTCCGCTTTGGGCCCATAAGTACTTTTTGGAAATGTAGCGATCGTTTTGGAATGAACTCACCACTTCGTCGTGACGTACGAGGGATTATGGCCATTTTTTGAAAGAATGAGCACTTGCATATTTAGAATGCCTGGAGAGTCGGCGGACGAAGAATTGAGCGTAACTTTCGCACACGGTGTCCGTTTTGGGCCCATTAGTACTTTTTGGAAATGTAGCGATCGTTTTGGAATGAACTCACCACTTCGTCGTGACGTACGAGGGATTATGGCCATTTTTTGAAAGAATGAGCACTTGCATATTTAGAATGCCTGGAGAGTCGGCGGACGAAGAATTGAGCGTAACTTTCGCACACGGTGTCCGTTTTGGGCCCATTAGTACTTTTTGGAAATGTAGCGGCCGTTTTAGATTGAACTCACCATTTCGTCATCACGTAGGAGGGATTTTGGCCATTGTTCGAAAGAATGAGCACCTGAATATTTGGAGCTCCTGGATTGTTTGCGTTCGAAGGATTGAGCGTAACCTTTGCACACGGTGTCCGTTTTTGGCCCATAAGTACTTTCTGGAAATGTAGCGACCATTTTGGATTGAACTCACCACTTCGTCGTGCCGTACGAGGGATTTTGTCCATTTTTTGAAAGAATGAGCACATGCATATTTAGAACGCTTGGAGAGTCGACGAACAAAGAATTGAGCGTAACTTTTGCACACGATGTCCGTTTTGGGCCCATAAGTACTTTTTGGCAATGTAGCGACCGTTTTGGATTGAACTCACCACTTCGTCGTCATGTATGAGGGATTTTGGGCATTTTTAGAAAGAATTAGCACTTGCATATTTGGAACACTTGTAGAGTCGACGGAAGAAGAATTGAGCATAACTTTTGCACACGGTGTTCGTTTTGGCCCCATAAGTACTTTTTGGAAATGTAGCGGCCGTTTTGGATGGAACTCACCACTTCGTCGTGCCGTACGAGGGATTTTGGCCATTTTTCAAAAGAATGAGCACTTGCATATTTGGAACGCTTGGAGAGTCGACGGACGAAGAATTAAGCGTAACTTTTGCACGCGGTATCCGTTTTGGGCCCATAAGTACTTTTCGGAAATGTAGCGACCGTTTTAGATTGAACTCAGCACTTCGTCACGATGTAAGAGGGATTTAGGCCATTTTTCGAAAGAATGAGCACTTACATATTTAGAACGCTTGGAGAGTCGGCGGACGAAGAATTGAGCATAACTTTTGCACACGGTGTTCGTTTTGGCCCCATAAGTACTTTTTGGAAATGTAGCGGCCGTTTTGGATGGAACTCACCACTTCGTCGTGCCGTACGAGGGATTTTGGCCATTTTTCAAAAGAATGAGCACTTGCATATTTGGAACGCTTGGAGAGTCGACGGACGAAGAATTAAGCGTAACTTTTGCACGCGGTGTCCGTTTTGGGCCCATAAGTACTTTTCGGAAATGTAGCGACCGTTTTAGATTGAACTCAGCACTTCGTCACGATGTAAGAGGGATTTCGGCCATTTTTCGAAAGAATGAGCACCTAAATATTTGGAGCGCCTGGATTGTTTGCGTTCGAAGGATTGAGCGTAACTTTTGCACACGGTGTCCATTTTTGGCCCATAAGTACTTTCTGGAAATGTAGCGACCGTTTTGGATTGAACTCACCACTTCGTCGTGATGTACGAGGGATTTTGGCCATTTTTCGAAAGAATGAGCACTAGCATATTTAGAATTCTTGGAGAGTCGGCGGACGAAGAATTGAGCGCAACTTTTGTGATCGTTGTCCGTTTTGGGCCCATAAGTACTTTTTGGAAATATAGCGACCTTTTTGGATTGAACTCACCACTTCGTTGTGAAGTACGAGGGATTTTGGCCATTTTTCGAAAGAATGAGCACTTGCATATTTAGAACGCTTGGAGAGTCGGCGTACGAAGAATTGAGCGTAACTTTTGCACGCGGTGTCCGTTTTGGGCCGATAAGTACTTTTTGGAAATGTAGCGACCGTTTTGTATTGAACTCACCACTTCATCGTGACGAACGAGGGATTTTGGCCATTTTTCGAAATAATGAGCACTTGCATATTTAGAACGCCTGGAGTGTCGGCGGACGAAGAATTTAGCGTAACTTTTTGCACACGGTGTCCGTTTTGGGCCCTTAAGTACTTTTTGGAGATGTAGCGACCGTTTTGGATTGAACTCACCACTTCGTCGTGCCGTACGAGGGATTTTGGGCCATTTTTGAAAAGAATGAACACTTACATATTTAGAACGCTTGGAGAGTCGACGGACAAAGAATTGAGCGTAACTTTATCACACGGTGTCCGTTTTGGGCCCATAAGTACTTTTTGGAAATGTAGCGACCGTTTTGGATTGAACTCACCACTTCGTCATCACATATGAGAGATTTTGGCCATTTTTCAAAAGAATGAGCACTAGCATATTTAGAATGCTTGGAGAGTCGGCGGACGAAGAATTGAGCGTAACTTTTGCGATCGGTGTCCGTTTTGGGCCAATAAGTACTTTTTGGAAATGTAGCGACCGTTTTAGATTGAACTCAGCACTTCGTCTTGATTTAAGAGGGATTTTGGCCATTGTTCGAAAGAACGAGCACCTGAATATTTGGAGCGCCTGGATTGTTCGTGTTCGAAGGATTGAGCGTAACTTTTGCACACGGTGTCCGTTTTTGGCCCAAAAGTACTTTTTAGAAATGCAGCCACCGTTTAGGATTGAACTCACCACTTCGTCGTGACGTACGAGAGATTTTGGCCTTTTATCGGTAGAATGAGCACTTTCATATTTAGAACGCTTGCAGAGTCGACGGACGAAGAATTGAGCTTAACTTTTGCACACGGTATCCGTTTTGGGCCAATAAGTACGTTTTGGAAATGTAGCAACCGTTTTGGATTGAACTCACCACTTCGTCGTGACGTACGAGGGATTATGGCCATTTTTTGAAAGAATGAGCACTTGCTCATTTAGAATGCTGGGAGAGTCGGCGGACGAAGAATTGAGCGTAACTTTTGTACACGGTGTCCGTTTTGGGCCCATAAGTACTTTTTTGAAATGTAGCGACCATTTTGGATTGAACTCACCACTTCGTCGTGACGAACGAGGGATTTTGGCCATTTTTAGAAATAATGGGCACTTGCATATTTAGAACGCCAGGAGAGTCGGCGGACGAAGAATTTAGCGTAACTTTTGCACACGGTATCCGTTTCGGGCCCATAAGTACTTTTTGGAAATGTAGCGACCGTTTTGGATGGAACTCACCACTTCGTCGTGCCGTACGAGGGATTTTGGCCATTTTTTGAAAGAATGAGCACTTGCATATTTATAACGCTTGGAAAGTCGACGGACAAAGAATTGAGCGTAACTTTTGCACACGGTGTCCGTTTTGGGCCCATAAGTACTTTTTAGAAATGTAGCGACTGTTTTGGATTGAACTCACCACTTCGTCGTCACATATGAGGGATTTTGGCCATTGTTCAAAAGAATGAGCACTTGCATATTTGGAACACTTGGAGAGTCGACGGACGAAGAATTGAGCATAACTTTTGCACACGGTGTCCGTTTTGGGCCCATAAGTACTTGTTGGAAATGTAGCGAACATTTTGGATTGAACTCACCACTTAGACGTGACGTACGAGGGATTTTGGCCATTTTTCGAAAGAATGAGCACTTGCATATTTAGAACGCTTGGAGAGTCGATGGACGAAGAATTAAGCGTAACTTTTGCACACGGTATCCATTTTGGGCCCATAAGTACTTTTTGGAAATGTAGCGACCGTTTTGGATGGAACTCACCACTTCGTCATGACGTATGAGGGGTTTTGGCCATTTTTCAAAAGAATGAGCACTTGCATATTTAGAACGCTTTGAGGTCGACGGACGAAGAATTGAGCGTAATTTTGGCACACGGTGTCCGTTTTGGGCCTATAAGGACTTTTTGGAAATGTAGCGACCGTTTTGGATTGAACACACCACTTCGTCGTCACGTACGAGGGATTTTGGCCATTTTTCGAAAGAATGAGCACTTGCATATTTGGAACGCTTGGAGAGTCGACGGACGAAGAATTAAGCGTAACTTTTGCACACGGTATCCGTTTTGGGCCCATAAGTACTTTTTGGAAATGTAACGACCATTTTGGAATTAACTCACCAGTTCATCATGACGTACGAGGGATTATGGCCATTTTTCGAAAGAATGAGCACTTGCATATTTAGAATGCTTGGAGAGTCGGCGGACGAAGAATTGAGCGTAACTTTTGCACACGGTGTCCGTTTTGGGCCCATAAGTACTTTTTGGAAATGTGGCGACCGTTTTAGATTGAACTCAGCACTTCGTCGTGACGTAAGAGGAATTTCGGCCATTGTTCAAAAGAATGAGCACTTGAATATTTGGAGCGCCTGGATTGTTCGTGTTCGAAGGATTGAGCATAACTTTTGCACACGGTGTCCATTTTTGGCCCATAAGTACTTTTTAGAAATGCAGCCACCGTTTAGGATTGAACTCACCACTTCGTCATGACGTACGAGGGATTTTGGCCTTTTATCGGTAGAATGAGCACTTGCATATTTAGAACGCTTGGAGAGTCGACGGATGAAGAATTGAGCTTAACTTTTGCACACGGTGTCCGTTTCGGGCCAATAAGTACTTTTTCGAAATGTAGCGACCGTTTTGGATTGAACTCACCACTTCGTCGTGACGTACGAGGGATTTTGGCCATTTTTTGAAAGAATGAGCACTAGCATATTTAGAATGCTTGGAGAGTCAGCGGACGAAGAATTGAGCATAACTTTTGTGATCGGTGTCCGTTTTGGGCCCATAAGTACTTTTTGGAAATATAGCGACCTTTTTGGATTGAACTCACCACTTCGTTGTGAAGTACGAGGGATTTTGGCCATTTTTCGAAAGAATGAGCACTTGCATATTTGGAATGCTTGGAGGGTCGGCGTACGAAGAATTGAGCGTAACTTTTGCACACGGTGTCCGTTTTGGGCCCTTAAGTACTTTTTGGAGATGTAGCGACCGTTTTGGATTGAACTCACCACTTCGTCGTGCCGTACGAGGGATTTTGGCCATTTTTCGAAAGAATGAGCACTTGCATATTTGGAATGCTTGGAGGGTCGGCGTACGAAGAATTGAGCGTAACTTTTGCACACGGTGTCCGTTTTGGGCCCTTAAGTACTTTTTGGAGATGTAGCGACCGTTTTGGATTGAACTCACCACTTCGTCGTGCCGTACGAGGGATTTTGGCCATTTTTCGAAAGAATGAGCACTTGCATATTTGGAATGCTTGGAGGGTCGGCGTACGAAGAATTGAGCGTAACTTTTGCACACGGTGTCCGTTTTGGGCCCTTAAGTACTTTTTGGAGATGTAGCGACCGTTTTGGATTGAACTCACCACTTCGTCATCACGTATGAGAGATTTTGGCCATTTTTCGAAAGAATGAGCGCTAGCATATTTAGAATGCTTGGAGAGTCGTCGGACGAAGAATTGAGCGTAACTTTTGCGATCGGTGTCCGTTTTGGGCCCATAAGTACTTTTTGGAAATGTAGCGACCCTTTTAGATTGAACTCAGCACTTCGTCTTGACGTAAGAGAGATTTCGGCCACTGTTCGAAAGAACGAGCACCTGAATATTTGGAGCGCCTGGATTGTTCGTGTTCGAAGGATTGAGCGTAACTTTTGCACACGGTGTCCGTTTTTGGCCCAAAAGTACTTTTTAGAAATGCAGCCACCGTTTAGGATTGAACTCACCAGTTCGTCGTGACGTACGAGAGATTTTTGCCTTTTATCGATAGAATGAGCACTTTCATATTTAGAACGCTTGGAGAGTCGACGGACGAAGAATTGAGCTTAACTTTTGCACACGGTATCCGTTTCGGGCCAATAAGTACTTTTTGGAAATGTAGCGACCGTTTTGGATTGAACTCACCACTTGTCATGACGTACGAGGGATTTTGGCCATTTTTCGAAAGAATGAGCACTAGCATATTTAGAATGCTTGGAGAGTCGGCGGACGAAGAATTGAGCGTAACTTTTGTGATCGGTGTCCGTTTTGGGCCCATAAGTACTTTTTGGAAATGTAGCGACCATTTTGGAATGAACTCACCACTTCGCCGTGACGTACGAGGGATTATGGCCATTTTTTGAAAGAATGAGCACTTGCATATTTAGAATACTGGAGAGTCGACGGACGAAGAATTGAGCGTAACTTTTACACACGGTGTCCGTTTTGGGCCCATAAGTATTTTTTGGAAATGTAGCGATCGTTTTGGTTTGAATTCACCACTTCATCGTGACGTACGAGGAATTTTGGCCATTTTTCGAAAGAATGAGCACTTACATATTTAGAACGCTTGGAGAGTCGGCGGACGAAGAATTGAGCGTAACTTTTGCACACGGTGTCCGTTTTGGGCCCATAAGTACTTTTCGAAAATGTAGCGACCGTTTTAGATTGAACTCAGCACTTCGTCGTGACGTAAGAGGGATTTCGGCCATTTTTGGAAAGAATGAGCACTTGAATATTTGGAGCACCTGGATTGTTCCCGTTCGGAGTATTGAGGGTAACGTTTGCACACGGTGTCCTTTTTGGCCCATAAGTACTTTCTGGAAATGTAGCGACCGTTTTGGATTGAACTCACCACTTCGTCGTGATGTACGAGGGATTTTGGCCATTTTTCGAAAGAATGAGCACTACCATATTTAGAATGCTTGGAGAGTCGGCGGACGAAGAATTGAGCGTAACTTCTGCGATCGGTGTCCATTTTGGGCCCATAAGTACTTTTTGGAAATGTAGCGACCTTTTTGGATTGAACTCACCACTTCATTGTGAAGTACGAGGGATTTTGGCTATTTTTCGAAAGAATGAGCACTTGCATATTTGGAACGCTTGGAGAGTCGGCGTACGAAGAATTGAGCGTAACTTTTGCACACGGTGTCCGTTTTGGGCCGATAAGTACTTTTTGGAAATGTAGCGACCGTTTTGGATTGAACTGACCACTTCATCATGATGAACGGGGGATTTTGGCCATTTTTCGAAATAATGAGCACTTGCATATCTAGAACACCTGGAGAGTCGGCGGATGAAGAATTTAGCGTAACTTTTGCACACGGTGTCCGTTTTGGGCCCATAAGTACTTTTTGGAGATATAGCGACCATTTTGGATTGAACTCACCGCTTCGTCGTGCCGTACGAGGGATTTTGGCCATTTTTCGAAAGAATGAGCACTTGCATATTTAGAACACTTGGAGAGTCGACGGACAAAAAATTGAGCGTAACTTTTGCACACGGTGTCCGTTTTGGGCCCATAAGTACTTTTTGGAAATGTAGCGACCGTTTTGGATTGAACTCACCACTTCGTCATCACGTATGAGAGATTTTGGCCATTTTTCAAAAGAATGAGCACTAGCATATTTAGAATGCTTGGAGAGTCGGGGGACGAAGAATTGAGCGTAACTTTTGCGATCGGTGTCCGTTTTGGGCCAATAAGTACTTTTTGGAAATGTAGCGACCGTTTTAGATTTAACTCAGCACTTCGTCCTGACGTAAGAGGGATTTTGGCCATTGTTCGAAAGAACGAGCACCTGAATATTTGGAGCGCCGGGATTGTTCGTGTTCGAAGGATTGAGCGTAAATTTTGCACACGGTGTACGTTTTTGGCCCAAAATTACTTTTTAGAAATGCAGCCACCGTTTAGGATTGAACTCACCACTTCGTCATGACGTACGAGGGATTTTGGCCTTTTATCGGTGGAATGAGCACTTGCATATTTAGAACGCTTGGAGAGTCGACGGATGAAGAATTGAGCTTAACTTTTGCACACGGTGTCAGTTTCGGGCCAATAAGTACTTTTTCGAAATGTAACGACCGTTTTGGATTGAACTCACCACTTCGTCGTGACGTACGAGGGATTTTGGCCATTTTTTGAAAGAATGAGCACTAGCATATTTAGAATGCTTGGAGAGTCGACGGACGAAGAATTGAGCGTAACTTTTGTGATCGGTGTCCGTTTTGGGCCCATAAGTACTTTTTGGAAATATAGCGACCTTTTTGGATTGAACTCACCACTTCGTTGTGAAGTACGAGGGATTTTGGCCATTTTTCGAAAGAATAAGCACCTGAATATTTGGAGCACCTGGATTGTTCGCGTTCGAAGGATTGAGCATAACTTTTGCACACGGTGTCCGTTTTAGGCCCATAAGTACTTTCTGGAAATGTAGCGATCGTTTTGGATTGAACTCACCACTTCTTCGTGATGGATGAGGGATTTTGGCCATTTTTCGAAAGAATGAGCACTAGCATATTTAGAATGCTTAGAGAGTCGGCGGACGAAGAATTGAGCGTAACTTTTGTGATCGGTGTCCGTTTTGGGCCCATAAGTACTTTTTGGAAATATAGCGACCTTTTTGGATTGAACTCACCACTTCGTTGTGAAGTACGAGGGATTTTGGCCATTTTTCGAAAGAATGAGCACTTGCATATTTAGAACGCTTGGAGAGTCGACGGACAAAGAATTGAGCGTAACGTTTGCACACGGTGTCCGTTTTGGGCCCATAAGTACTTTTTGGAAATGTAGCGACCCTTTTGGATTGAACTCACCACTTCTTCGTGATGGATGAGGGATTTTGGCCATTTTTCGAAAGAATGAGCACTTGCATATTTAGAACGCTTGGAGAGTCGACGGACAAAGAATTGAGCGTAACGTTTGCACACGGTGTCCGTTTTGGGCCCATAAGTACTTTTTGGAAATGTAGCGACCCTTTTGGATTGAACTCACCACTTCTTCGTGATGGATGAGGGATTTTGGCCATTTTTCGAAAGAATGAGCACTTGCATATTTAGAACGCTTGGAGAGTCGACGGACAAAGAATTGAGCGTAACGTTTGCACACGGTGTCCGTTTTGGGCCCATAAGTACTTTTTGGAAATGTAGCGACCCTTTTGGATTGAACTCACCACTTCTTCGTGATGGATGAGGGATTTTGGCCATTTTTCGAAAGAATGAGCACTTGCATATTTAGAACGCTTGGAGAGTCGACGGACAAAGAATTGAGCGTAACGTTTGCACACGGTGTCCGTTTTGGGCCCATAAGTACTTTTTGGAAATGTAGCGACCCTTTTGGATTGAACTCACCACTTCTTCGTGATGGATGAGGGATTTTGGCCATTTTTCGAAAGAATGAGCACTTGCATATTTAGAACGCTTGGAGAGTCGACGGACAAAGAATTGAGCGTAACGTTTGCACACGGTGTCCGTTTTGGGCCCATAAGTACTTTTTGGAAATGTAGCGACCCTTTTGGATTGAACTCACCACTTCTTCGTGATGGATGAGGGATTTTGGCCATTTTTCGAAAGAATGAGCACTTGCATATTTAGAACGCTTGGAGAGTCGACGGACAAAGAATTGAGCGTAACGTTTGCACACGGTGTCCGTTTTGGGCCCATAAGTACTTTTTGGAAATGTAGCGACCCTTTTGGATTGAACTCACCACTTCTTCGTGATGGATGAGGGATTTTGGCCATTTTTCGAAAGAATGAGCACTTGCATATTTAGAACGCTTGGAGAGTCGACGGACAAAGAATTGAGCGTAACTTTTGCACACGATGTCCGTTTTGGGCCCATAAGTACTTTTTGACAATGTAGCGACCGTTTTGGATTGAACTCACCACTTCATCGTCATGTATGAGGGATTTTGGGCATTTTTTGAAAGAATTAGCACTTGCATATTTGGAACACTTGTAGAGTCGACGGATGAAGAATTGAGCATAACTTTTGCACACGGTGTCCGTTTTGGGCCCATAAGTACTTTTTGGCAATGTAGCGACCGTTTTGGATTGAACTCACCACTTCATCGTCATGTATGAGGGATTTTGGGCATTTTTTGAAAGAATTAGCACTTGCATATTTGGATCACTTGGAGAGTCGACGGATGAAGAATTGAGCGTAACTTTTGCACACGATGTCCGTTTTGGGCCCATAAGTACTTTTTGGCAATGTAGCGACCGTTTTGGATTGAACTCACCACTTCATCGTCATGTATGAGGGATTTTGGGCATTTTTTGAAAGAATTAGCACTTGCATATTTGGATCACTTGGAGAGTCGACGGATGAAGAATTGAGCGTAACTTTTGCACACGGTGTCTGTTCTGGGCCCATAAGTACTTTTTGGAAATGTAGCGACCATTTTGGATTGAACTCACCACTTCGTCGTGCCGTACGAGGGATTTTGTCCATTTTCTGAAAGAATGAGCACTTGCATATTTAGAATACTGGAGAGTCGACGGACGAAGAATTGAGCGTAACTTTTGCACACGGTGTCCGTTTTGGGTCCATAAGTACTTTTTGGTAATGTAGCGACCGTTTTCGATTGAACTAACCACTTCGTCGTCACGTACGAGGGATTTTGGCAATTTTTCGAAAGAATGAGCACTTGCATATTTGGAATGCTTGGCGAGTCGACGGACGAAGAATTAAGCGTAACTTTTGCACACGGTATCCGTTTTGGGCCCATAAGTACTTTTTGGAAATGTAGCGACCGTTTTGGAATGAACTCACCACTTCGTCGTGACGTACGAGGGATTATGGCCATTTTTTGAAAGAATGAGCACTTGCATATTTAGAATGCTTGGAGAGTCGACGGACGAAGAATTGAACGTAACTTTTGCACACGGTGTCCGTTTTGGGCCCATAAGTACTTTTCGGAAATGTAGCGACCGTTTTAGATTGAACTCAGCACTTCGTCGTGACGTAAGAGGGATTTCGGCCATTTTTGGAAAGAATGAGCACCTGAATATTTGGAGCGCCTGGATTGTTCCCGTTCGGAGTATTGAGCGTAACGTTTGCACACGGTGTCCTTTTTGGCCCATAAGTACTTTCTGGAAATGTAGCGACCGTTTTGGATTGAACTCACCACTTCGTCGTGATGTACGAGGGATTTTGGCCATTTTTCGAAAGAATGAGCACTACCATATTTAGAATGCTTGGAGAGTCGGCGGACGAAGAATTGAGCGTAACTTCTGCGATCGGTGTCCGTTTTGGGCCCTTAAGTACTTTTTGGAAATGTAGCGACCTTTTTGGATTGAACTCACCCCTTCATTGTGAAGTACGAGGGATTTTGGCTATTTTTCAAAAGAATGAGCACTTTCATATTTGGAACGCTTGGAGAGTCGGCGTACGAAGAATTGAGCGTAACTTCTGCGATCGGTGTCCGTTTTGGGCCGATAAGTACTTTTTGGAAATGTAGCGACCGTTTTGGATTGAACTCACCACTTCGTCATGATGAACGAGGGATTTTGGCCATTTTTCGAAATAATGAGCACTTGCATATTTAGAACACCTGGAGAGTCGGCGGATGAAGAATTTAGCGTAACTTTTGCACACGGTGTCCGTTTTGGGCCCATAAGTACTTTTTGGAGATGTAGCGACCGTTTTGGATTGAACTCACCACTTCGTCATGATGAACGAGGGATTTTGGCAATTTTTCGAAATTATGAGCACTTGCATATTTAGAACACCTGGAGAGTCGGCGGATGAAGAATTTAGCGTAACTTTTGCGCACGGTGTCCGTTTTGGGCCGATAAGTACTTTTTGGAAATGTGGCGATCGTTTTGGATTGAACTCACCACTTCGTCATCACGTATGAGAGATTTTGGCCATTTTTCAAAAGAATGAGCACTAGCATATTTAGAATGCTTGGAGAGTCGGGGGACGAAGAATTGAGCGTAACTTTTGCGATCGGTGTCCGTTTTGGACCAATAAGTACTTTTTGGAAATGTAGCGACCGTTTTAGATTTAACTCAGCACTTCGTCTTGACGTAAGAGGGATTTTGGCCATTGTTCGAAAGAACGAGCACCTGAATATTTGGAGCGCCTGGATTGTTCGTGTTCGAAGGATTGAGCGTAACTTTCGCACACGGTGTACGTTTTTGGCCCAAAAGTACTTTTTAGAAATGCAGCCACCGTCTAGGATTGAACTCACCACTTCGTCGTGACATACGAGAGATTTTGGCCTTTTATCGGTAGAATGAGCACTTTCATATTTCGAACGCTTGGAGAGTCGACGGACGAAGAATTGAGCTTAACTTTTGCACACGGTATCCGTTTTGGGCCAATAAGTACTTTTCGGAAATCTAGCAACCGTTTTGGATTGAACTCACCACTTCGTCGTGACGTACGAGGGATTATGGCCATTTTTTGAAAGAATGAGCACTTGCTTATTTAGAATGCTGGGAGAGTCGGCGGACGAAGAATTGAGCGTAACTTTTGTACACGGTGTCCGTTTTGGGCCCATAAGTACTTTTTGGAAATGTAGCGACCGTTTTGGATTGAACTCACCACTTCATCGTGACGAAGGAGGGATTTTGGCCATTTTTAGAAATAATGAGCACTTGTATATTTGGAACGCCAGGAGAGTCGGCGGACGAAGAATTTAGCGTAACTTTTGCACACGGTATCCGTTTCGGGCCCATAAGTACTTTTTGGAGATGTAGCGACCATTTTGGATTGAACTCACCACTTCGTCGTGCCGTACGAGGGATTTTGGCCATTTTTTGAAAGAATGAGCACTTGCATATTTAGAACGCCTGGAGAGTCGACGGACAAAGAATTGAGCGTAACTTTTGCACACGGTGTCCGTTTTGGGCCCATAAGTACGTTTTGGAAATGTAACGACTGTTTTGGATTGAACTCACCACTTCGTCGTCACATATGAGGGACTTTGGCCATTGTTCGAAAGAATGAGCACTTGCATATTTGGAACACTTGGGAGAGTCGACGGACGAAGAATTGAGCATAACTTTTGCACACGGTGTCCGTTTTGGGCCCATAAGTACTTGTTGGAAATGTAGCGACCATTTTGGATTGAACTCACCACTTTGTCGTGACGTACGAGGGATTTTGGCCATTTTTCGAAAGAATGAGCACTTGCATATTTAGAATGCTTGGAGAGTCGGCGGACGAAGAACTGAGCGTAACTTTTACACACGGTGTCCGTCTTGGGCCCATTAGTATTTTTTGGAAATGTAGCGACCGTTTTGGATTGAATTCACCATTTCGTCGTGACGTACGAGGGATTTTGGCCATTTTTTGAAAGAATGAGCACTTGCATATTTAGAACGCTTGGAGAGTCGGCGGACGAAGAATTGAGCGTAACTTTTGCACACGGTGTCCGCTTTGGGCCCATAAGAACTTTTTGGAAATGTAGCGACCGTTTTGGATGGAACTCACCACTTCGTCATGACGTACGAGGGATTTTGGCCATTTTTTGAAAGAATGAACAATTGCATATTTAGAACGCTTGGGGAGTCAACGGACGAAGAATTGAGCGTAACTTTTGCACACGGTGTCCGCTTTGGGCCCATAAGAACTTTTTGGAAATGTAGCGACCGTTTTGGATGGAACTCACCACTTCGTCATGACGTACGAGGGATTTTGGCCATTTTTCGAAAGAATGAGCACTTGCATATTTAGAATACTGGAGAGTCGACGGACGAAGAATTGAGCGTAACTTTTACACACGCTGTCTGTTTTGGGCCCATAAGTATTTTTTGGAAATGTAGCGACCGTTTTGGATTGAATTCACCACTTCATCGTGACGTACGAGGGATTATGGCCATTTTTCAAAAGAATGAGCACTTGCATATTTAGAACACTTTGAGGTCGACGGACGAAGAATTGAGCGTAATTTTTGCACACGGTGTCCGTTTTGGGCCCATAAGTACTTTTTGGAAATGTAGCGACCATTTTGGAATGAACTCACCAGTTCATCATGACGTACGAGGGATTATGGCCATTTTTCGAAAGAATGAGCACTTGCATATTTAGAATGCTTGGAGAGTCGGCGGACGAAGAATTGAGCGTAACTTTTGCACACGGTGTCCGTTTTGGGCCCATAAGTACTTTTTGGAAATGTAGCGACCGTTTTAGATTGAACTCAGCACTTCGTCGTGACGTAAGAGGGATTTCGGCCATTTTTCGAAAGAATGAGCACCTGAATATTTGGAGCGCCTGGATTGTTTGCGTTCGAAGGATTGAGCGTAACTTTTGCACACGGTGTCCGTTTTTGGCCCATAAGTACTTTCTGGAAATGTAGCGACCGTTTTGGATTTAACTCACCACTTCATCGTGATGTACGAGGGATCGTGGCCATTTTTCGAAAGAATGAGCACTTGAATATTTGGAGCGCCTGGATTGTTCGTGTTCGAAGGATTGAGCATAACTTTTGCACACGGTGTCCGTTTTTGGCCCATAAGTACTTTTTAGAAATGCAGCCACCGTTTAGGATTGAACTCACCACTTCTTCATGACGTACGAGGGATTTTGGCCTTTTATCGGTAGAATGAGCACTTGCATATTTAGAACGCTTGGAGAGTCGACGGATGAAGAATTGAGCTTAACTTTTGCACACGGTGTCCGTTTTGGGCCAATAAGTACTTTTTCGAAATGTAGCGACCGTTTTGGATTGAACTCACCACTTCGTCGTGACGTACGAGGGATTATGGCCATTTTTCAAAAGAATGAGCACTTGCATATTTAGAATGCTTGGAGAGTCGGCGGACGAAGAATTGAGCGTAACTTTTGCACACGGTGTCCGTTTTGGGCCGATAATTACTTTTTGGAAATGTAGCGACCGTTTTGGATTGAACTCACCACTTCGTCGCAACGTAAGAGGGATTTCGGCCATTTTTCGAAAGAATGAGCACCTGAATATTTGGAGCGCCTGGATTGTTTGCGTTCGAAGGATTGAGCGTAACTTTTGCACACGGTGTCCATTTTTGGCCCATAAGTACTTTCTGGAAATGTAGCGACCGTTTTGGATTTAACCCACCACTTCATCGTGATGTATGAGGGATCGTGGCCATTTTTCGAAAGAATGAGCACTTGCGTATTTGGAACGCTTGGAGAGTCGACGGACGAAGAATTGAGCGTAACTTTTGCGATCGGTGTCCGTTTTGGGCCCATAAGTACTTTTTGGAAATGTAGCGACCTTTTTGGATTGAACTCACCACTTCGTCGTGAAGTACGAGGGATTTTGGCCATTTTTCGAAAGAATGAGCACTTGCATATTTGGAATTCTTGGAGAGTCGGCGTACGAAGAATTGAGCGTAACTTTTGCACACGGTGTCCGTTTTGGGCCCATAAGTACTTTTTGGAAATGTAGCGACCGTTTTGGATTGAACTCACCACTTCATCGTGACGAATGAGGGATTTTGGCCATTTTTCGAAATAATGAACACTTGCATATTTAGAACGCCTTGAGAGTCGGCGGACGAAGAATTTAGCGTAACTTTTGCACATGGTTTCCGTTTTAGGCCCATAAGTACTTTTTCAAGATGTAGCGACCATTTTGGATTGAACTCACCACTTCGTCGTGCTGTACGAGGGATTTTGGCCGTTTTTCGAAAGAATGAGCACTTGCATATTTGGAATGCTTGGAGAGTCGGCGTACGAAGAATTGAGCGTAACTTTTGCACACGGTTTCCGTTTTGGGCCCATAAGTACTTTTTCGAAATGGAGCGACCATTTTGGATTGAACTCACCACTTCGTCATCCTGTACGAGGGATTTTGGCCATTTTTTGAAAGAATGAGCACTTGCATATTTAGAACGCTTGGAGAGTCGACGGACAAAGAATTGAGCGTAACTTTTGCACACGGTGTCCGTTATGGGCCCATAAGTACTTTTTGGAAATGTAGCGACCGTTTTGGATTGAACTCACCACTTCGTCGTGACGTACGAGGGATTTTGGCCATTTTTCGAAAGAATGAGAACTTACATTTTTAGAATGCTTGGAGAGTCAGCGGACGAAGAATTGAGCGTAACTTTTACACACGGTGTCCGTCTTGGGCCCATAAGTATTTTTTGGAAATGTAGTGACCGTTTTGGATTGAATTCACCACTTAGTCATGACGTACGAGGGATTTCGGCCATTTTTTGAAAGAATTAGCACTTGCATATTTTGAACGCTTGGAGAGTCGGCGGACGAAGAACTGAGCGTAACTTTTGCACACGGAGTCCGTTTTGGGCCCATAAGTACTTTTTGGAAATGTAGCGACCGTTTTGGATGGAACTCACCACTTCTCATGACGTACGAGGGGTTTTGGCCATTTTTCAAAAGAATGGGCACTTGCATATTTAGAACGCTTTGAGGGTCGACGGACAAAGAATTGAGTGTAACTTTTGCACACGGTGTCCGTTTTGGGCCCATAAGTACTTTTTGGAAATGTAGCGATCGTTTTGGATTGAACTCACCACTTCGTCGTGCCGTACGAGTGATTTTGGCCATTTTTTGAAAGAATGAGCACTTGCGTATTTGGAACGCTTGGAGAGTCGACGGACGAAGAATTAAGCGTATCTTTTGCACACGGTATCCATTTTGGGCCCATAAGTACTTTTTAGAAATGTAGCGACGGTTTTGGATTAAACTCACCACTTCGTCGTGACGTACGAGGGATTTTGGCCATTTTTTGAAAGAAGCACTCGCATATTTAGAATGCTTGGAGAGTCAGCGGACAAAGAATTGAGCGTAACTTTTACACACGGTGTCCGTCTTGGGCCCATGAGTATTTTTTGGAAATGTAGCGACCGTTTTGGATTGAATTCACCACTTCGTCATGACGTACGAGGGATTTTGGCCATTTTCTGAAAGAATTAGCACTTGAATATTTAGAACGCTTGGAGAGTCGGCGGACGAAGAATTGAGCGTAACTTTTGCACACGGTGTCCGTTTTGGGCCCATAAGTACTTTTTGGAAATGTAGCGACCGTTTTGGATGGAACTCACCACTTCTCATGACGTACGAGGGGTTTCGGCCATTTTTCAAAAGAATGAGCACTTGCATATTTAGAACGCTTTGAGGGTCTACGGACGAAGAATTGAGCATAACTTTTGCACACGGTGTCCGTTTTGGGCCCATAAGTACTTTTTGGAAATGTAGCGACCGTTTTGGATTGAACTCACCGGTTCGTCGTCACGTACGAGGGATTTTGGCCATTTTTCGAAAGAATGAGCACTTGCGTATTTGGAACGCTTGGAGAGTCGACGGACGAAGAATTAAGCGTATCTTTTGCACACGGTATCCGTTTTGGGCCCATAAGTATTTTTTGGAAATGTAGCGACCGTTTTGGATTGAACTCACCACTTCGTCGTCCCGTACGAGGGATTTTGGCCATTTTTCGAAAGAATGAGCACTTGCGTATTTGGAACGCTTGGAGAGTCGACGGACGAAGAATTAAGCGTATCTTTTGCACACGGTATCCGTTTTGGGCCCATAAGTATTTTTTGGAAATGTAGCGACCGTTTTGGATTGAACTCACCACTTCGTCGTCCCGTACGAGGGATTTTGGCCATTTTTCGAAAGAATGAGCACTTGCGTATTTGGAACGCTTGGAGAGTCGACGGACGAAGAATTAAGCGTATCTTTTGCACACGGTATCCGTTTTGGGCCCATAAGTACTTTTTGGAAATGTAGCGACCGTTTTGGAATAAACTCACCACTTCATCGTGACGTACGAGGGATTATTGCCATTTTTCGAAAGAATGAGCACTTGCATATTTAGAATGATGGAGAGTCGACGGATGAAGAATTGAGCGTAACTTTTGGACACAGTGTCCGTTTTGGGCCCATAAGTACTTTTTGGAAATGTAGGGACCGTTTTAGATTGAACTCAGCACTTCGTCGTGACGTAAGAGGGATTTCGGCCATTTTTCGAAAGAATGAGCACCTGAATATTTGTAGCGCCTGGATTGTTCGCGTTCGAAGGATTGAGCGTATCTTTTGCACACGGTGTCCGTTTTTGGCCCATAAGTACTTTCTGGAAATGTAGCGACCATTTTGGATTGAACTCACCTCTTCGTCGTGCCGTACGAGGGATTTTGGCCATTTTTCGAAAGAATGAGCACTTGCATATTTAGAACGCTTGGAGAGTCGACGGACAAAGAATTGAGCGTAACTTTTGCACACGGTGTCCGTTTTGGGCCCATAAGTACCTTTTGGAAATGTTGCGATCGTTTTGGATTGAACTCACCACTTCTTCGTCACTTATGAGGGATTTTGGCCATTTTTCGAAAGAATGAGCACTTGCATATTTGGAACACTTGGAGAGTCGACGGACGAAAAATTGAGCATAACTTTTGCACACGGTGTCCGTTTTGGTCTCGTAAGTACTTTTTGGAAATGTAGCGACCGTTTTGGATTGAACTCACCACTTTGTAGTGACGTACGAGGGATTTTGGCCATTTTTCGAAAGAATGAGCACTTGCATATTTAGAATGCTTGGAGAGTCGACGGACAAAGAATTGAGCATAACTTTTGCGCACGGTGTCCGTTTTGGTCCCATAAGTACTTTTTGGAAATGTAGCGAACGTTTTGGATTGAAATCACCACTTCGTCGTGAAGTACGAGGGATTTTTGCCATTTTTCGAAAGAATGAGCACTTGCATATTTGGATCGCTTGGAGAGTCGGCGTACGAAGAATTGAGCGTAACTTTTTCACACGGTGTCCGTTTTGGGCCGATAATTACTTTTTGGAAATGTAGCGACCGTTTTGGATTGAACTCACCACTTCGTCGTGACGAACGAGGGATTTTGGCCATTTTTCGAAATAATGAGCACTTGCATATTTAGAACGCCTGGAGAGTCGGCGGACGAAGAATTTAGCGTAACTTTTGTACACGGTGTCCGTTTTGGGCCCATAAGTACTTTTTGGAAATGTAGCGACCATTTTGGATTGAACTCACCACTTCGTCGTGCCGTACGAGAGAATTTGGCAATTTTTCGAAAGAATGAGCACTTCCATATTTAGAACGCTTGGAGAGTCGACGGACAAAGAATTGAGCGTAACTTTTGCACACGGTGTCCGTTTTGGGCCCATAAGTACTTTTTGGAAATGTAGCGACCGTTTTGGATTGAACTCACCACTTCGTCGTGCCGTACGAGAGATTTTGGCCATTTTTCGAAAGAATGAGCACTTGCGTATTTGGAACGCATGGAGAGTCGACGGATGAAGAATTGAGCGTAACTTTTGCACACGGTGTCCGTTTTGAGCCCGTAAGTACTTTTTGGAAATGTAGCGACCATTTTGGATTGAACTCACCACTTCGTCGTGACGTACGAGGGATTTTGGCCATTTTTCGAAAGAATGAGCACTTGCATATTTAGAATGCTTGGAGAGTCAGCGGACGAAGAATTGAGCATAACTTTTGCACACGGTGTTCGTTTTGGGCCCATAAGAACTTTTTGGAAATGTAGCGATCGTTTTAGATTGAACTCAGCACTTCGTCGTGACGTACAAGGGATTTTGGCCACTTTTCGAAAGAATGAGCACTTGCATATTTAGAATGCTTGGAGAGTCAGCGGACGAAGAATTGAGCATAACTTTTGCACACGGTGTTCGTTTTGGGCCCATAAGAACTTTTTGGAAATGTAGCGATCGTTTTAGATTGAACTCAGCACTTCGTCGTGACGTACAAGGGATTTTGGCCACTTTTCGAAAGAATGAGCACTTGCATATTTAGAATGCTTGGAGAGTCAGCGGACGAAGAATTGAGCATAACTTTTGCACACGGTGTTCGTTTTGGGCCCATAAGAACTTTTTGGAAATGTAGCGATCGTTTTAGATTGAACTCAGCACTTCGTCGTGACGTACAAGGGATTTTGGCCACTTTTCGAAAGAATGAGCACTTGCATATTTAGAATGCTTGGAGAGTCAGCGGACGAAGAATTGAGCATAACTTTTGCACACGGTGTTCGTTTTGGGCCCATAAGAACTTTTTGGAAATGTAGCGATCGTTTTAGATTGAACTCAGCACTTCGTCGTGACGTACGAGGGATTTTGGCCATTTTTTGAAAGAATGAGCACTTGCATATTTAGAATGCTTGGAGAGTCAGCGGAAGAAGAATTGAGCGTAACTTTTACACACGGTGTCCGTCTTAGGCCCATAAGTATTTTTTGGAAATGTAGCGATCGTTTTGGATTGAATTCACCACTTCGTCATGACGTACGAGGGATTTTGGCCATTTTTTGAAAGAATTAGCACTCGAATATTTAGAACGCTTGGAGAGTCGGCGGACGAAGAATTGAGCGTAACTTTTGCACACGGTGTCCGTTTTGGGCCCATAAGTACTTTTTTGAAATGTAGCGACCGTTTTGGATGGAACTCACCACTTCTCATGACGTACGAGGGGTTTTCGCCATTTTTCAAAAGAATGAGCACTTGCACATTTAGAACGCTTTGAGGGTCGACGGACGAAGAATTGAGCGTAACTTTTGCACACGGTATCCGTTTTGGGCCCATAAGTGCTTTTTGGAAATGTAGCGACTGTTTTGGATTGAACTCACCACTTCATCGTCACGTACGAGGGATTTTGGCCATTTTTCGAAAGAATGAGCACTTGCGTATTTCGAACGCTTGGAGAGTCGACGGACGAAGAATTAAGCGTATCTTTTGCACACGGTATCCGTTTTGGGCCCATAAGTACTTTTTGGAAATGTAGCGACCGTTTTGGAATGAACTCACCCTTTCATCGTGACGTACGAGGGATTATTGCCATTTTTCGAAAGAATGAGCACTTACATATTTAGAATGCTTGGAGAGTCGACGGATGAAGAATTGAGCGTAACTTTTGCACACGGTGTCCGTTTTGGGCCCATAAGTACTTTTTGGAAATGTAGCGACCGTTTTAGATTGAACTCAGCCCTTCGTCGTGACGTAAGAGGGATTTCGGCCATTTTTCGAAAGAATGAGCACTTGCATATTTAGAACGCTTGGAGAGTCGACGGACAAAGAATTGAGCGTTACTTTTGCACACGGTGTCCGTTTTGGGCCCGTAAGTACTTTTTGGAAATGTAGCGACCGTTTTAGATTGAACTCAGCCCTTCGTCGTGACGTAAGAGGGATTTCGGCCATTTTTCGAAAGAATGAGCACTTGCATATTTAGAACGCTTGGAGAGTCGACGGACAAAGAATTGAGCGTTACTTTTGCACACGGTGTCCGTTTTGGGCCCGTAAGTACTTTTTGGAAATGTAGCGACCGTTTTAGATTGAACTCAGCCCTTCGTCGTGACGTAAGAGGGATTTCGGCCATTTTTCGAAAGAATGAGCACTTGCATATTTAGAATGCTTGGAGAGTCGACGGATGAAGAATTGAGCGTAACTTTTGCACACGGTGGCCGTTTTGGGCCCATAAGTACTTTTTGGAAATGTAGCGACCGTTTTGGATTGAACTCACCACTTCGTCGTCACTTATGAGGGATTCTGGCCATTTTTCGAAAGAATGAGCACTTGCATATTTGGAACACTTGGAGAGTCGACGGACGCAGAATTGAGCATAACTTTTGCACACGGTGTCCGTTTTGGGCCCATAAGTACTTTTTGGAAATGTAACGACCGTTTTGGATGGAACTAACCACTTCGTCATGACGTACGAGAGGTTTTGGCGATTTTTCAAAAGAATGAGCATTTGCATATTTGGAACGCTTGGAGAGTCGGCGTTCGAAGAATTTAGCGTAACTTTTGCACACGGTGTCCGTTTTTGGCCCATAAGTACTTTTTGGAAATGTAGCGACCGTTTTGGATTGAACTTACCACTTCGTCGTGGTATACGAGGGATTTTGGCCATTTTTTGAAAGAATGAGTACTAGCATATTTAGAATGCTTGGAGAGTCGGCGGACGAAGAATTGAGCGTAACTTTTCCGCACGGTGTCCGTTTTGGGCCCATAAGTACTTTTTGAAAATGTAGCGACCGTTTTGGATTGAACTCACCACTTCGTCGTCACTTATGAGGGATTTTGGCCATTTTTCGAAAGAATGAGGACTTGCATGTTTGGAACACTTGGAGAGTCGACGGACGAAGAATTGAGCATAACTTTTGCACACGGTGTCCGTTTTGGGCCCGTAAGTACTTTTTGGAAATGTAGCGACCGTTTTGGATTGAACTCACCACTTTGTCGTGACGTACGAGGGATTTTGGCCATTTTTTGAAAGAATGAGCACTTTCATATTTAGAATGCTTGGAGAGTCGGCGGACAATGAATTGAGCGTAACTTTTGCGCACGGTGTCCGTTTTGGGCCCATAAGTACTTTTTGGAAATGTAACGAACGTTTTGGATTGAACTCACCACTTCGTCGTGAAGTACGAGGGATTTTTGCCATTTTTCGAAAGAATGAGCCCTTGCATATTTGGATCGCTTGGAGAGTCGGCGTACGAAGAATTGAGCGTAACTTTTTCACACGGTGTCTGTTTTGGGCCGATAATTACTTTTTGGAAATGTAGCGACCGTTTTGGATTGAAATCACCACTTCGTCGTGACGAACGAGGGATTTTGGCCATTTTTTGAAATAATGAGCACTTGCATATTTAGAACGCCTGGAGAGTCGGCGGACGAAGAATTTAGCGTAACTTTTGTACACGGCGTCCGTTTTGGGCCCATAAGTACTTTTTGGAAATGTAGCGACCGTTTTGGATTGAAATCACCACTTCGTCGTGACGTACGAGGGATTTTCACCATTTTTCGAAAGAATGAGCACTTGCATATTTGGAACACTTGGAGAGTCGACGGACGAAGAATTGAGCATAACTTTTGCACACGGTGTCCGTTTTGGACCCATAAGTACTTTTTGGAAATGTAGCGACCATTTTCGATTGAAATCACCACTTCGTCGTGACGAACGAGGGATTTTGGCCATTTTTTGAAATAATGAGCACTTGCATATTTAGAACGCCTGGAGAGTCGGCGGACGAAGAATTTAGCGTAACTTTTGTACACGGCGTCCGTTTTGGGCCCATAAGTACTTTTTGGAAATGTAGCGACCGTTTTGGATGGAACTAACCACTTCGTCATGACGTACGAGGGGTTTTGGCCATTTTTCAAAAGAATGAGCACTTGCATATTTGGAACGCTTGGAGAGTCGGCGTTCGAAGAATTTAGAATAATTTTTGCACACGGTGTCCGTTTTTGGCCCATAAGTACTTTCTGGAAATGTAGCGACCGTTTTGGATTGAACTTACCACTTCGTCGTGGTGTACGAGGGATTTTGGTCATTTTTCGAAAGAATGAGTACTAGCATATTTAGAATGCTTGGAGAGTCGGCGGACGAAGAATTGAGCGTAACTTTTCCGCACGGTGTCCGTTTTGGGCCCATAAGTACTTTTTGGAAATGTAGCGACCGTTTTGGATTGAACTCACCACTTTGTCGTGACGTACGAGGGATTTTGCCCATTTTTCGAAAGAATGAGCACTTGCGTATTTAGAATGCTTGGAGAGTCGGCGGACAAAGAATTGAGCGTAACTTTTGCACACGGTGTCCGTTTTGGGCCCATAAGTACTTTTTGGAAATGTAGCGACCGTTTTGGATTGAACTCACCACTTTGTCGTGACGTACGAGGGATTTTGCCCATTTTTCGAAAGAATGAGCACTTGCGTATTTAGAATGCTTGGAGAGTCGGCGGACAAAGAATTGAGCGTAACTTTTGCACACGGTGTCCGTTTTGGGCCCATAAGTACTTTTTGGAAATGTAGCGACCGTTTTGGATTGAACTCACCACTTTGTCGTGACGTACGAGGGATTTTGCCCATTTTTCGAAAGAATGAGCACTTGCGTATTTAGAATGCTTGGAGAGTCGGCGGACAAAGAATTGAGCGTAACTTTTGCGCACGGTGTCCGTTTTGGGCCCATAAGTACTTTTTGGAAATGTAGCGAACGTTTTGGATGGAACTCACCACTTCGTCGTGAAGTACGAGGGAATTTTGCCATTTTTCGAAAGAATGAGCCCCTGCATATTTGGATCGCTTGGAGAGTCGGCGTACGAAGAATTGAGCGTAACTTTTTCACACGGTGTCTGTTTTGGGCCGATAATTACTTTTTGGAAATGTAGCGACCGTTTTGGATTGAACTCACCACTTCATCGTGACGAACGAGGGATTTTGACCATTTTTCGAAATAATGAGCACTTGCATATTTAGAACGCCTGGAGAGTCGGCGGACGAAGAATTTAGCGTAACTTTTGTACACGGCGTTCGTTTTGGGCCCATAAGTACTTTTTGGAAATGTAGCGACCATTTTGGATTGAACTCACCACTTCATCGTGCCGTACGAGAGATTTTGGCCATTTTTCGAAAGAATGAGCACTTGCATATTTAGAACGCTTGGAGAGTCGACGGACAAAGAATTGAGAGTAACTTTTCCACACGCTATCCGTTTTGGGCCCATAAGTACTTTTTGGAAATGTAGCGACCGTTTTGGATTGAACTCGCCACTTCGTCGTCACTTATGAGGGATTTTGACCGTTTTTCGAAAGAATGAGCACTTGCATATTTGGAATACTTGGAGAGTTGACGGACGAAGAATTGAGCATAACTTTTGCACACGGTGTCCGTTTTGGGCCCGTAAGTACTTTTTGGAAATGTAGCGACCGTTTTGGATTGAACTCACCACTTCGTCGTCACGTACGAGGGATTTTGGCCATTTTTCGAAATAATGAGCACTTGCATATTTAGAACGCCTGGAGAGTCGGCGGACGAAGAATTTAGCGTAACTTTTGTGCACGGCGTCCGTTTTGGGCCCATAAGTACTTTTTGGAAATATAGCGACCATTTTGGATTGAACTCACCACTTCGTCGTGCCGTACAAGAGATTTTGGCCATTTTTCGAAAGAATGAGCACTTGCATATTTAGAACGCTTGGAGAGTCGACGGACAAAGAATTGAGCGTAACTTTTCCACACGCTGTCCGTTTTGGGCCCATAAGTACTTTTTGGAAATGTAGCGACCGTTTTGGATTGAACTCGCCACTTCGTCGTCCCTTATGAGGGATTTTGGCCGTTTTTCAAAAGAATGAGCACTTGCATATTTGGAATACTTGGAGAGTTGACGGACGAAGAATTGAGCATAACTTTTGCACACGGTGTCCGTTTTGGGCCCATAAGTACTTTTTGGAAATGTAGCGACCGTTTTGGATTGAACTCACCACTTCGTCGTCACGTACGAGGGATTTTGGCCATTTTTCGAAAGAATGAGCACTTGCGTATTTGGAACGCTTGGAGAGTCGACGGACGAAGAATTAAGCGTATCTTTTGAACACGGTATCCGTTTTTGGCCCATAAATACTTTTTGGAAACGTAGCGACCATTTTGGAATGAACTCACCACTTCATCGTGACGTACGAGGGATTATTGCCATTTTTCGAAAGAATGAGCACTTGCATATTTAGAATGCTTGGAGAGTCGACGGATGAAGAATTGAGCGTAACTTTTGCACACGGTGTCCGTTTTGGGCCCATAAGTACTTTTTGGAAATGTAGCGACCGTTTTAGATTGAACTCAGCACTTCGTCGTGACGTAAGGGGGATTTCGGCCATGTTTCAAAAGAATGAGCACCAGAATATTTGTAGCGCCTGGATTGTTCGCGTTCGAAGGATTGAGCGTAACTTTTGCACACGGTGTCCGTTTTTGGCCCATAAGTACTTTCTGGAAATGTAGCGATCATTTTGGATTGAACTCACCTCTTCGTCGTGCCGTACGAGGGATTTTGGCCATTTTTTGAAAGAATGAGCACTTGCATATCTAGAACACTTGGAGAGTCGACGGGCAAAGAATTGAGCGTAACTTTTGTACACGGTGTCCGTTTTGGGCCCATAAGTACTTTTTGGAAATGTTACGACCGCTTTGGATTGAACTCACCACTTCGTCGTCACTTATGAGGGATTTTGGCCATTTTTCGAAAGAATGAGCAATTGCATATTTGGAACACTTGGAGAGTCGACGGACGAAGAATTGAGCATAACTTTTGCACACGGTGTCCGTTTTGGGCCCGTAAGTACTTTTTGGAAATGTAGCGACCGTTTTGGATTGAACTCACCACTTCATCGTCACGTACGAGGGATTTTGGCCATTTTTCGAAAGAATGAGCACTTGCGTATTTGGAACGCTTGGAGAGTCGACGGACGAAGAATTAAGCGTATCTTTTGTACACGGTATCCGTTTTGGGCCAATAAGTACTTTTTGGAATTGTAGCGACCGTTTTGGAATGAACTCACCACTTCGTCATGACGTACGAGGGATTTTGGCCATTTTTCGAAAGAATGAGCACTTGCATATTTGGAACGCTTGGAGAGTCGACGGACGAAGAATTGAGCGTAACTTTTGCACACGGTGTCCATCTTGGGCCCATAAGTACTTTTTGGAAATGTAGCGACCGTTTTGGATGGAACTCACCACTTCTCATGACGTACGAGGGGTTTTGGCCATTTTTCAAAAGAATGAGCACTTGCATATTTGGAACGCTTGGAGAGTCGACGGACGAAGAATTGAGCGTAACTTTTGCACACGGTGTCCATCTTGGGCCCATAAGTACTTTTTGGAAATGTAGCGACCGTTTTGGATGGAACTCACCACTTCTCATGACGTACGAGGGGTTTTGGCCATTTTTCAAAAGAATGAGCACTTGCATATTTGGAACGCTTGGAGAGTCGGCGTACGAAGAATTTAGCGTAACTTTTGCACACGGTGTCCGTTTTCGGCCCATAAGTACTTTCTGGAAATGTAGCGACCGTTTTAGATTGAACTCACCACTTCGTCGTCACTTATAAGGGATTTTGGCTGCTTTTCAAAAGAATGAGCACTTGCATATTTGGAACACTTGGAGAGTCGACGGACGATGAATTGAGCATAACTTTTGCACACGGTGTCCGTTTTGGGCCCATAAGTACTTTTTGGAAATGTACCGACCGTTTTGGATTGAACTCAACACTTCGTCGTCACGTACGAGGGATTTTGGCCATTTTTTGAAAGAATGAGCACTTGCGTATTTGGAACGCTTGGAGAGTCGACGGACGAAGAATTGAGCATAACTTTTGCACACGGCGTCCGTTTTGGGCCCATAAGTACTTTTTGGAAATATAACGACCGTTTTGGATGGAACTAACCACTTCGTCATGACGTACGAGGGGTTTTGGCCATTTTTCGAAAGAATGAGCACTTGCATATTTAGAATGCTTGGAGAGTCGGCGGACGAAGAATTGAGCGTAACTTTTGCACACGGTGTCCGTTTTGGGCCCATAAGTACTTTTTGGAAATGTAGCGACCGTTTTAGATTGAACTCAGCACTTCGTCGTGACGTAAGAGGGATTTTGACCATTTTTCGAAAAATGAGTACTAGCATATTTAGAATGCTTGGAGAGTCGGCGGACGAAGAATTGAGCGTAACTTTTGCGCACGGTGTCCATTTTGGGCCCATAAGTACTTTTCGGAAATGTAACGACCGTTTTGGATTGAACTCACCACTTCGTCGTGAAGTACGAGGGATTTTTGCCATTTTTCGAAAGAATGAGCACTTGCATATTTGGATCGCTTGGAGAGT
This sequence comes from Olea europaea var. sylvestris, assembly GCF_002742605.1. NCBI lineage: Eukaryota > Viridiplantae > Streptophyta > Magnoliopsida > Lamiales > Oleaceae > Olea > Olea europaea. Next base: position 18,734 of record NW_019251845.1, on the reverse strand, counting down.
CGGCGTACGAAGAATTGAGCGTAACTTTTTCACACGGTGTCCATTTTGGGCCGATATGTACTTTTTGGAAATGTAGCGACCGTTTTGGATTGAACTCACCACTTCGTCGTGACGAACGAGGGATTTTGGCCATTTTTCGAAATAATGAGCACTTGCATTTTTAGAACGCCTGGAGAGTCGGCGGACGAAGAATTTAGTGTAACTTTTATACACGGTGTCCGTTTTGGGCCAATAAGTACTTTTTGGAAATGTAGCGACCATTTTGGATTGAACTCACCACTCTGTCGTGCCGTACGAGAGATTTTGGCCATTTTTCGAAAGAATGAGCACTTGCATATTTAGAATGCTTGGAGAGTCGACGGACGAAGAATTGAGCGTAACTTTTGCACACGGAATCCGTTTTGGGCCCATAAGTACTTTTTGGAAATGTAGCGACCGTTTTAAATTGAACTCAGCAGTTTGTCGTGACGTAAGAGGGATTTCGGCCATTTTTCGAAAGAATGAGCACCTGAATATTTAGAGCGCCTGGATTGTTCGCGTTCGAAGGATTGAGCGTAATTTTTGCACACGTTGTCCGTTTTTGGCCCATAAGTACTTTTTAGAAATGCAGCCACCGTTTAGGATTGAACTCACCACTTCATCGTGACGTACGAGGGATTTTGGTCTTCTATCGGTAGAATGAGCCCTTGCATATTTAGAATGCTTGGAGAGTCGACGGACAAAGAATTGAGCGTAACTTTTGCGCACGGTATCCGTTTTGGGCCCATAAGTACTTTTTGGAAATGTAGCGAACGTTTTGGATTGAACTCACCACTTCGTCGTGAAGTACGAGGGATTTTCGCCATTTTTCGAAAGATTGAGCACTTGCATATTTGGATCGGTTGGAGAGTCGGCGTATGAAGAATTGAGCGTAACTTTGTCACACGGTGTCCGTTTTGGGCCGATAAGTACTTTTTGGAAATGTAGCGACCGTTTTGGATTGAACTCACCACTTCATCGTGACGAACGAGGGATTTTGGCCATTTTTCGAAATAATGAGCACTTGCATATTTAGAACGCCTTGAGAGTCGGCGGACGAAGAATTTAGCGTAACTTTTGCACACGGTTTCCGTTTTGGGCCCATAAGTACTTTTTGGAGATGTAGCGACCATTTTGGATTGAACTCACCACTTCGTCGTGCTGTAGGAGGGATTTTGGCCATTTTTCGAAAGAATGAGCACTTGCATATTTAGAACGCTTGGAGAGTCGCTGGACAAAGAATTGAGCGTAACTTTTGCACACGGTGTCCGTTTTGGGCCCATAAGTACATTTTGGAAATGTAGCACCGTTTTGGATTGAACTCACCACTTCGTCGTCACGTACGAGGGATTTTGGCCATTTTTCAAAAAAATGAGCACTTGCAAATTTAGAATGCTTGGAGAGTCAGCGGATGAAGAATTGAGCGTAACTTTTACACACGGTGTCCGTCTTGGGCCCATAAGTATTTTTTGGAAATGTAGCGACCGTTTTGGATTGAATTCACCACTTCGTCATGACGTACGAGGGATTTTGGCCATTTTTCGAAAGAATGAGCACTTGCATATTTAGAACGCTTGGAGAGTCAGCGGACGAAGAATTGAGCATAACTTTTTCACACGGTGTCCGTTTTGGGCCGATAAGTACTTTTTGGAAATGTAGCGACCGTTTTGGATAGAACTCACCACTTCTCATGACGTACGAGGGGTTTTGGCCATTTTTTGAAAGAATTAGCACTTACATATTTAGAACGCTTGGAGAGTCAGCGGACGAAGAATTGAGCATAACTTTTTCACACGGTGTCCGTTTTGGGCCGATAAGTACTTTTTGGAAATGTAGCGACCGTTTTGGATTGAACTCACCACTTCTCATGACGTACGAGGGGTTTTGGCCATTTTTCGGAATAAAGAGCACTTGCATATTTAGAACGCCTTGAGAGTCGGCGGACGAAGAATTTAGCGTAACTTTTGCACACGGTTTCCGTTTTGGGCCCATAAGTACTTTTTGGAGATGAAGCGACCATTTTGGATTGAACTCACCACTTCGTCGTACTGTACGAGGGATTTTGGCCATTTTTCGAAAGAATGAGCACTTGCATATTTAGAACGCTTGGAGAGTCGACGGACAAAGAATTGAGCGTAACTTTTACACACGATTTTGGCCATTTTTCGAAAGAATGAGCACTTGCATATTTAGAACGCCTTGAGAGTCGGCGGACGAAGAATTGAGCGTAACTTTTGCACACGGTGTTCGTTTTTGGACCATCAGTACTTTTTGGAGATGAAGCGACCATTTTGGATTGAACTCACCACTTCGTCGTCACGTACGAGGGATTTTGGCCATTTTTCGAAAGAATGAGCACTTGCGTATTTGGAATGCTTGGAGAGTCGACGGTCGAAAAATTAAGCGTATCTTTTGCACACGGTATCCGTTTTGGGCCCATAAGTACTTTTTGGAAATGTAGCGACCGTTTTGGATTGAACTCACCCTTCGTCGTGACGTACGAGGGATTTCAGCCATTTTTCGAAAGAATGAGCACTTGCACATTTAGAATGCTTGGAGAGTCAGCGGACGAAGAATTGAGCGTAACTTTTACACACGGTGTCCTTCTTGGGCCCATAAGTATTTTTTGGAAATGTAGCGACCGTTTTGGTTTGAATTCACCACTTCGTCATGACGTACGAGGGATTTTGGCCATTTTTCGAAAGAATGAGCCCATAAGTACTTTTTGGAAATGTAGCGACCGTTTTGGTTTGAATTCACCACTTCGTCATGACGCACGCGGGATTTTGGCCATTTTTTGAAAGAATGAGCACTTACGTATTTGGAACGCTTGGAGAGTCGACGGACGAAGAATTGAGCGTAACTTTTGCACACGGTGTCCGTTTTGGGCCCATAGGGACTTTTTGGAAATGTAGCGACCGTTTTGGTTTGAATTCACCACTTCGTCATGACGCACGCGGGATTTTGGCCATTTTTTGAAAGAATGAGCACTTACGTATTTGGAACGCTTGGAGAGTCGACGGACGAAGAATTGAGCGTAACTTTTGCACACGGTGTCCGTTTTGGGCCCATAGGGACTTTTTGGAAATGTAGCGACCGTTTTGGATTGAACTCACCACTTCGTCGTCACGTACGAGGGATTTTGGCCATTTTTTGAAAGAATGAGCACTTGCGTATTTGGAATGCTTGGAGAGTCGACGGACGAAGAATTAAGCGTATCTTTTGCGCACGGTATCCGTTTTGGGCCCATAAGTACTTTTTGGAAATGTAGCGACCGTTTTGGATTGAACTCACCCTTCGTCGTGACGTACGAGGGATTTTGTTCATTTTTCGAAAGAATGAGCACTTGCATGTTTAGAATGCTTGGAGAGTCAGCGGACGAAGAATTGAGCGTAACTTTTACACACGGTGTCCGTCTTGGGCCCATAAGTATTTTTTGGAAATGTAGCGACCGTTTTGGTTTGAATTCACCACTTCGTCATGACGTACGAGGGATTTTGTTCATTTTTCGAAAGAATGAGCACTTGCATATTTAGAACGCTTGGAGAGTCGGCGGACGAAGAAGTGAGCGTAACTTTTGCACACGGTGTCCGTTTTGGGCCCATAGGTACTTTTTGGAAATGTAGCGACCGTTTTGGATGGAACTCACAACTTCTCAAGACGTACGAGGGGTTTTGGCCATTTTTCAAAAGAATGAGCACTTGCATATTTAGAACGCTTTGAGGGTCGACGGACGAAAAATTGAGCGTAACTTTTGCACACAGTGTCCGTTTCGGGCCCATAAGTACTTTTTGGAAATGTAGCGACCGTTTTGGATGGAACTCACCACTTCTCATGACGTACGAGGGGTTTTGGCCATTTTTCAAAAGAATGAGCGCTTGCATATTTAGAACGCTTGGACAGTTGGCGGACGAAGAATTGCGCGTAACTTTTGCACACAGTGTCCGTTTCGGGCCCATAAGTACTTTTTGGAAATGTAGCGACCGTTTTGGATGGAACTCACAACTTCTCAAGACGTACGAGGGGTTTGGCCATTTTTCAAAAGAATGAGCGCTTGCATATTTAGAACGCTTGGACAGTTGGCGGACGAAGAATTGCGCGTAACTTTTGCACACGGTGTCCGTTTTGGGCCCATAAGTACTTTTTGGAAATGTAGCGACCGTTTTGGATGGAACTCACCACTTCTCATGACGTACGAGGGATTTTGGCCATTTTTTGAAAGAATTAGCACTTGCATATTTAGAACGCTTGGACAGTTGGCGGACGAAGAATTGCGCGTAACTTTTGCACACGGTGTCCGTTTTGGGCCCATAAGTACTTTTTGGAAATGTAGCGACCGTTTTGGATGGAACTCACCTTTTCTCATGACGTACGAGGGGTTTTGGCCATTTTTCGAAAGAAAGAGCACTTGCATATTTAGAACGCTTTGAGGGTCGACGGACGAAGAATTGAGCGTAACTTTTGCACAATGTGTCCACTTTGGGCCCATAAGTACTTTTTGGAAATGTAGCGACCGTTTTTGGATTGAACTCACCACTTCGTCGTCACGTACGAGGGATTTTGGCCATTTTTCGAAAGAATGAGCACTTGCGTATTTGGAACGCTTGGAGAGTCGACGGACGAAGAATTAAGCGTAACTTCTGCCCACGGTGTCCGTTTTGGGCCCATAAGTACTTTTTGGAAATGTAGCGACCGTTTTGGATGGAACTCACCACTTCTCATGACGTACGAGGGGTTTTGGCCATTTTTCAAAAGAATGAGCACTTGCATATTTAGAACGCTTGGAGAGTCGACGGACGAAGAATTGAGCGTAACTTTCTCACACGATGTCCGTTTTGGGCTAACAAGTGCTTTTTGAAAATCTGGCCACCGTTTTTGACTGAACTCACCACTTTGTCGTGACGTACGAGGGATTATGGCCATTTTTCGAAAGAATGAGCACTTGCATATTTAGAATGCTTGGAGAGTCGGCGGACGAAGAATTGAGCGTAACTTTTGCACACGGTGTCCGTTTTGGGCCCATAAGTACATTTTGGAAATGTAGCGACCGTTTTAGATTGAACTCAGCACTTCGTCGTGACGTAAGAGGGATTTCGACCATTTTTCGAAAGAATGAGCACCTGAATATTTGGAGCGCCTGGATTTTTCGCGTTCGAAGGATTGAGCGTAACTTTTGCACACGGTGTCCATTTTTGGCCCATAAGTACTTTCTGGAAATGTAGCGACCATTTTGGATTGAACTCACCTCTTCGTCGTGCCGTACGAGGGATTTTGGCCATTTTTCGAAAGAATGAGCACTTGCATATTTAGAATGCTTGGAGAGTCGGCGGACAAAGAATTGAGCGTAACTTTTGCGCACGGTGTCCATTTTGGGCCCATAAGTAATTTTTGGAAATGTAGCGAACGTTTTGGATTGAACTAACCACTTTATCGTGAAGTACGAGGGATTTTGTCCATTTTTCGAAAGAATGAGCACTTGCATATTTAGAATGCTTGGAGAGTCGGCGGACAAAGAATTGAGCGTAACTTTTGCGTACGGTGTCCATTTTGGGCCCATAAGTAATTTTTGGAAATAGAGCGACCGTTTTGGATTGAACTCACCTCTTCGTCGTGCCGTACGAGGGATTTTGGCCATTTTTCGAAAGAATGAGCACTTGCATATTTAGAATGCTTGGAGAGTCGGCGTACGAAGAATTGGGCGTAACTTTTTCACACGGTGTCCGTTTTGGGCCGATAATTACTTTTTGGAAATGTAGTGACCGTTTTGGATTTAACTCACCACTTCGTCGTGACGAATGAGGTATTTTGCCCATTTTTCGAAATAATGAGCACTTGCATACTTGGAACACTTGGAGAGTCGACGGACGAAGAATTGATCATAACTTTTGCACACGGTGTCCGTTTTGGGCCCATAAGTACTTTTTGGAAATGTAGCGACCGTTTTGGATTGAACTCATCACTTCGTCGTGCCGTACGAGGGATTTTGGCCATTTTTCGAAAGAATGAGCACTTGCATATTTAGAAGGCTTGGAGAGTCGACGGACAAAGAATTGAGCGTAACTTTTGCACACGGTGTCCGTTTTGGGCCCATAAGTACTTTTTGAAAATGTAGCGACCATTTTGGATTGAACTCACCACTTCGTCGTCACTTATGTGGGATTTTGGCCATTTTTCGAAAGAATGAGCACTTGCATATTTGGAAGACTTGGAGAGTCGACGGACGAAGAATTGAGCATAACTTTTGCACACGGTGTCCGTTTTGGGCCCATAAGTACTTTTTGGAAATGTAGCGACCGTTTTGGATGGAACTAACCACTTTGTCATGACGTACGAGGGGTTTTGGCCATTTTTCAAAAGAATGAGCACTTGCATATTTGGAACGCTTGGAGAGTCGGCGTTCGAAGAATTTACCGTAACTTTTGTACACGGTGTCCGTTTTGGGCCCATAAGTAGTTTCTGGAAATGTAGCAACCGTTTTGGATTGAACTCACCACTTCGTCGTGGTGTACGAGGGATTTTGGCCATTTTTCAAAAGAATGAGTACTAGCATATTTAGAATGCTTGGAGAGTCGGGGGACGAAGAATTGAGCGTAACTTTTGCGCACGGTGTCCATTTTGGGCCCATAAGTACTTTTCGGAAATGTAGCGACCGTTTTGGATTGAACTCACCACTTCGTCGTGACGTATGAGGGATTTCGGCCATTTTTCGAAAGAATGAGCACTTGCATATTTAGAATGCGTGGAGAGTCGACGGACGAAGAATTGAGCGTAACTTTTGCACACGGTGTCCGTTTTGGGCTCATAAGTACTTTTTGGAAATGTAGCGACCATTTTGGATTGAACTCACCACTTCGTCGTGACGAACGAGGGATTTTGGCCATTTTTCAAAATAATGAGCACTTGCATTTTTAGAACGCCTGGAGAGTCGGCGGACGAAGAATTTAGCGTAACTTTTGTACACGGTGTCCGTTTTGGGCCCATAAGTACTTTTTGGAAATGTAGCGACCATTTTGGATTGAACTCACCACTACGTCATGCCGTACGAGAGATTTTGGCCATTTTTCGAATGAATGAGCACTTGCATATTTAGAATGCTTGGAGAGTCGACGGACGAAGAATTGAGCGTAACTTTTGCACACGGTGTCCGTTTTGGGCTCATAAGTACTTTTTGGAAATGCAGCGACCGTTTTAGATTGAACTCAGCACTTTGTCATGACGTAAGAGGGATATCGGCCATTTTTCGAAAGAATGAGCACCTGAATATTTAGAGCGCCTGGATTGTTCGCGTTCGAAGGATTGAGCGTAATTTTTGCACACGGTGTCCGTTTTTGGCCCATAAGTACTTTTTAGAAATGCGGCCACCGTTTAGGATTGAACTCACCACTTCATAGTGATGTACGAGGGATTTTGGTCTTTTATCGGTAGAATGAGCACTTGCATAATTAGAACGCTTGGAGAGTCGACGGACTAAGAATTGAGCGTAACTTTCGCACACGGTGTCCGTTTTGGGCCAATAAGTACTTTTTGGAAATGTAGCGACCGTTTTGGATTGAACTCACCACTTCGTCGTGACGTACGAGAGATTATGGCCATTTTTCGAAAGAATGAGCACTTGCAGATTTAGAACGCTTGGAGAGTCGGCGGACGAAGAATTGAGCGTAACTTTTGCACACGGTGTCCGTTTTGGGCCCATAAGTACTTTTTGGAAATGTAGCGACCGTTTTAGATTGAACTCAGCACTTCGTCGTGACGTAAGAGGGATTTCGGCCATTTTTCAAAAGAATGAGCACCTGAATATTTGGAGCGCCTGGATTGTTCGCGTTCGAAGGATTGAGCGTATATTTTGCACACGGTGTCCGTTTTTGGCCCATAAGTACTTTCTGGAAATGTAGCGACCGTTTTTGATTGAACTCACCACTTCGTCGTGATGTACGAAGGATTTTGGCCATTTTTCGAAAGAATGAGCACTAGCACATTTAGAATGCCTGGAGAGCCGACGGACGAAGAATTGAGCGTAACTTTTACACACGGTGTCCGTCTTGGGCCCATAAGTATTTTTTGGAAATGTAGCGACCGTTTTGGATTGAATTCACCACTTTGTCGTGATGTACGAGGGATTTCGGCCATTTTTTGAAAGAATGAGCACTTGCATATTTAGAACTCTTGGAGAGTCGGCGGACGAAGAATTGAGCGTAACTTTTGCACACAGTGTCCGTTTTGGGCCCATAAGTACTTTTTGGAAATGTAGCGACCGTTTTGGATGGAACTCACCACTTCGTCATGACGTACGAGGGGTTTTGGCTATTTTTTGAAAGAATGAGCAATTGGATATTTGGATCGCTTGGAGAGTCGGCGTACGAAGAATTGAGCATAACTTTTTCACACGGTGTCCGTTTTGGGCCGATAAGTACTTTTTGGAAATGTAGCGACCGTTTTGGATTGAACTCACCACTTCTTCGTGACGAACGAGGGATTTTGGCCATTTTTCGAAATAATGAGCACTTGTATATTTAGAACGCCTGGAGAGTCGGCGGACGAAGAATTTAGCGTAACTTTTGTACACAGTGTCCGTTTTGGGCCCATAAGTACTTTTTGGAAATGTAGCGACCATTTTGGATTGAACTCACCACTTCGTTGTGCCGTACGAGGGATTTTGGCCATTTTTCGAGAGAATGAGCACTAGCATATTTAGAATGCTTGGTGAGTCGGCGGACGAAGAATTGAGCGTAACTTTTGCGATCGGTGTCCGTTTTGGGCCCATAAGTACTTTTTGGAAATGTAGCGACCGTTTGGGATTGAACTCACCACTTCGTCGTGAAGTACGAGGGATTTTGGCCATTTTTTGAAAGAATGAGCACTTGCTTATTTGGAACGCTTGGAGAGTCGGCGTACGAAGAATTTAGCGTAACTTTCACACACAGTGTCTGTTTTGGGCCCATAAGTACTTTTTGGAAATGTAGCGACCGTTTTGGATTGAACTCACCACTTCGTCGTGACGAACGAGGGATTTTGGTCATTTTTCAAAATAATGAGCACTTGCATATTTAGAATGCCTGGAGAGTCGGCGGATGAAGAATTTAGCGTAACTTTTGCACACGGTGTTCGTTTTTGGCCCATAAGTACTTTTTGGAAATGTAGCGACCGTTTTGGATTGAACTCACCACTTCGTCATCACTTATGAGGGATTTTGGCCATTTTTCGAAAGAATGAGCACTTGCATATTTGGAACACTTGGAGAGTCGACGGACGAAGAATTGAGCATAACTTTTGCACACGGTGTTCGTTTTGGGCCCATAAGTACTTTTTGGAAATGTAGTGACTGTTTTGGACTGAACTCACCACTTCGTCGTGACGTACGAGGGATTTTGTCCATTTTTTGAAAGAATGAGCACTTGCATATTTAGAATGCTTGGAGAGTCGGCGGACAAAGAATTGAGCGTAACTTTTGCACACGGTGTCCGTTTTGGGCCCATAAGTACTTTTTGGAAATGTAGCGACCATTTTGGATGGAACTCACCACTTCGTCATGACGTACGAGGGGTTTTGGCCTTTTTTCGAAAGAATGAGCTCTTGCATATTTAGAACGCTTAGAGGGTCGACCGACGAAGAATTGAGCGTAACTTTTGCAGACGGTGTCTGTTTTGGGCCCATAAGTACTTTTTGGAAATGTAGCGACCATTTTGGATTGAACTCACCACTTCGTCGTCACGTATGAGGGATTTTGGCATTTTATCGGTAGAATGAGCACTTGCATATATAGAACGCTTGGAGAGTCGACGGACGGAGAATTGAGCGTAACTTTCGCACACGGGGTCCGTTTTGGGCCATTTTTCGAAAGAATGAGAACTTGCTTATTTGGAACGCTTGGAGAGTCGACGGACGAAGAATTAAGCGTAACTTTTGCACATGGTATCCATTTTTGGCCCATAAGTATTTTTTGGAAATGTAGCGACCGTTTTGGAATGAACTCACCACTTCATCGTGACGTACGAGGGATTATGGCCATTTTTCGAAAGAATGAGCACTTGCATATTTGGAACACTTGGAGAGTCGACGGACGAAGAATTGAGCATAACTTTTGCACACGGTGTCCGTTTTGGGCCCATAAGTACATTTTGGAAATGTAGCGACCGTTTTGGATTGAACTCACCACTTCGTCGTCACTTATGAGGGATTTTGACCATTTTTCGAAAGAATGAGCACTTGCATAATTGGAACACTTGGAGAGTCGACGGACGAAGAATTGAGCATAACTTTTGCACACGGTGTCCGTTTTGGGCCCATAAGTACTTTTTGGAAATGTAGCGACCGTTTTGGATTGAACTCACCACTTCGTCGTCACTTATGAGGGATTTTGACCATTTTTCGAAAGAATGAGCACTTGCATATTTAGAACGCTTGGAGAGTCGATGGACGAAGAATTGAGCGTAACTTTTACACACGGTGTCCGTTTTGGGCCCATAAGTACATTTTGGAAATGTAGCGACCGTTTTGGATTGAATTCACCACTTCGTCGTGACGTACGAGGGCTTTTGGCCATTTTTGAAAGAATGAGCACTTGCATACTTAGAACGCTTGGAGAGTCGACGGACGAAGAATTGAGCGTAACTTTTGCACACGGTGTCGATTTTGGGCCCATAAGTTTTTTTTGGAAATGTAGCGAGCATTTTGGATGGAACTAACCACTTCGTCATGACGTACGAAGGGTTTTGGCCATTTTTCAAAAGAATGAGCACTTGCATATTTGGAACGCTTGGAGAGTCGGCGTACGAAGAATTTAGCGTAACTTTTGCACACGGTGTCCGTTTTCGGCCCATAAGTACTTTCTGGAAATGTAGCGACCGTTTTAGATTGAACTCAGCACTCTGTCATGACGTAAGAGGGTTTTCGGCCATTTTTCGAAAGAATGAGCACCTGAATATTTAGAGCGCCTGGATTGTTCGCGTTCGAAGGATTGAGCATAACTTTTGCACACGGTGTCCGTTTTTGGCCCATAAGTACTTTTAGAAATGCAGCCACCGTTTAGGATTGAACTCACCACTTCGTCGTGACGTACGAGGGATTTTGGCCTTTTATCGGTAGAATGAGCACTTGCATATTTAGAACGCTTGGAGAGTCGACGGACGAAGAATTGAGCGTAACTTTCGTACACCATGTCCGTTTTGCGCCAATAAGTACTTTTTGGAAATGTAGCGACCGTTTTGGATTGAACTCACCACTTCGTCGTGACGTACGAGGGATTATGGCCATTTTTTGAAAGAATGAGCACTTGAATATTTAGAATGCTGGGAGAGTCGGCGGATGAAGAATTGAGCGTAACCTTTGCACACGGTGTCCGTTTTGGCCCCTTAACTACTTTTTAGAAAAGTAGCGACCACTTTAGATTGAACTCAGCACTTCGTCGTGACGTAAGAGGGATTTCGGCCATTTTTCGAAATAATGAGCACCTGAATATTTGGAGCGCCTGGATTGTTCGCGTTCAAAGGATTGAGAGTAACTTTTGCACACGGTGTCCGTTTTTGGCACATAAGTACTTTCTGGAAATATAACGACCATTTTGGATTGAACTCACCACTTCATCGTGCCGTACGAGGGATTTTGGCCATTTTTCGAAAGAATGAGCACTTGCATATTTAGAATGCTTGGAGAGTCGGCGGATGAAGAATTGAGCGTAACCTTTGCACACGGTGTCCGTTTTCGGCCCATAAGTACTTTCTGGAAATGTAGCGACCGTTTTGGATGGAACTCCCCACTTCTCATGACGTACGAGGGGTTTTGGCCTTTTTTCGAAAGAATGAGCACCTGAATATTTGGAGCGCCTGGATTGTTCGCGTTCAAAGAATTGAGAGTAACTTATGCACACGGTGTCCGTTTTCGGCCCATAAGTACTTTCTGGAAATGTAGCGACCGTTTTGGATGGAACTCCCCACTTCTCATGACGTACGAGGGGTTTTGGCCTTTTTTCGAAAGAATGAGCACCTGAATATTTGGAGCGCCTGGATTGTTCGCGTTCAAAGAATTGAGAGTAACTTATGCACACGGTGTCCGTTTTCGGCCCATAAGTACTTTCTGGAAATGTAGCGACCATTTTGGATGGAACTCACCACTTCGTCATGACGTACGAGGGGTTTTGGCCTTTTTTCGAAAGAATGAGAACTTGCATATTTAGAACGCTTGGAGGGTCGACCGACGAAGAATTGAGCGTAACTTTTGCAGACGGTGTCTGTTTTGGGCCCATAAGTACTTTTTGGAAATGTAGCGACCATTTTGGATTGAACTCACCACTTCATCGTCACGTATGAGGGATTTTGGCATTTTATCGATAGAATGAGCACTTGCATATTTAGAATGCTTGGAGAGTCGACGGACGGAGAATTGAGCGTAACTTTCGCACACGGGGTCCGTTTTGGGCCATTTTTCGAAAGAATGAGCACTTGCATATTTGGAACGCTTGGAGAGTCGACGGACGAAGAATCAAGCGTAACTTTTGCACATGGTATCCATTTTTGGCCCATAAGTATTTTTTGGAAATGTAGCGACCGTTTTGGAATGAACTCACCACTTCATCGTGACGTACGAGGGATTATGGCCATTTTTCGAAAGAATGAGCACTTGCATATTTAGAATGCTTGGAGAGTCAGCGGACAAAGAATTGAGCGTAACTTTTACACACGGTGTCCGTTTTGGGCCCATAAGTACTTTTTGGAAATGTAGCGACCGTTTTAGATTGAACTCAGCACTTTGTCGTGACTTAAGAGGGATTTCGGCCATTTTTCAAAAGAATGAGCACCTTAATATTTGGAGCGCCTGGATTGTTCGCGTTCGAAGGATTGAGCGTAACTTTTGCACACGGTGTCCATTTTTTGCCCATAAGTACTTTTTAGAAATGCAGCCACCGTTTAGGATTGAACTCACCACTTCGTCGTGACGTACGAGGGATTTTGGGCTTTTATCTATAGAATGAGGACTTGCATATTTAGAACGCTTGGAGAGTCGACGGACGAAGGATTGAGCGTAACTTTTGCACACGGTGTCCATTTTTGGCCCATAAGTACTTTCTGGAAATGTAGCGACCATTTTGGATTGAACTCACCTCTTCGTCGTGCCGTACGAGGGATTTTGGCCATTTTTCGAAAGAATGAGCACTTGCATATTTAGAATGCTTGGAGAGTCGGCGGACAAAGAATTGAGCGTAACTTTTGCGCACGGTGTCCGTTTTGGGCCCATAAGTAATTTTTGGAAATGTAGCGAACGTTTTGGATTGAACTCACCACTTCGTCGTGAAGTACGAGGGATTTTGTCCATTTTTCGAAAGAAGCAGCCACCGTTTAGGATTGAACTCACCACTTCGTCGTGACGTACGAGGGATTTTGGCCTTTTATCGGTAGAATGAGCACTTGCTTATTTAGAACGCTTGGAGAGTCGACGGACGAAGAATTGAGCGTAACTTTCACACACGGTGTCCGTTTTGCGCCAATAAGTACTTTTTGGAAATGTAGCGACCGTTTTGGATTGAACTCACCACTTCGTCGTCACTTATTAGGGATTTTGGCCATTTTTCGAAAGAATGAGCACTTGCATATTTAGAATGCTTGGAGAGTCGGCGTACGAAGAATTGGGCGTAACTTTTTCACACGGTGTCCGTTTTGGGCCGATAATTACTTTTTGGAAATGTAGTGACCGTTTTGGATTGAACTCACCACTTCGTCGTGACGAACGAGGTATTTTGCCCATTTTTCGAAAGAATGAGCACTTGCATACTTGGAACACTTGGAGAGTCGACGGACGAAGAATTGATCATAACTTTTGCACACGGTGTCCGTTTTGGGCCCATAAGTACTTTTTAGAAATGTACACTTCGTCGTGACGTACGAGGGATTTTGGCCATTTTTCGAAAGAATGAGCACTTGCATATTTAGAACGCTTGGAGAGTCGACGGACGAAGAATTGATCATAACTTTTGCACACGGTGTCCGTTTTCGGCCCATAAGTACTTTCTGGAAATGTAGCGACCGTTTTAGATTGAACTCAGCACTTTGTCATGACGTAAGAGGGATTTCGGCCATTTTTCGAAAGAATGAGCACTTGCATATTTAGAACGCTTGGAGAGTCGACGGACGAAGAATTGATCATAACTTTTGCACACGGTGTCCGTTTTCGGCCCATAAGTACTTTCTGGAAATGTAGCGACCGTTTTAGATTGAACTCAGCACTTTGTCATGACGTAAGAGGGATTTCGGCCATTTTTCGAAAGAATGAGCACTTGCATATTTAGAACGCTTGGAGAGTCGACGGACGAAGAATTGATCATAACTTTTGCACACGGTGTCCGTTTTCGGCCCATAAGTACTTTCTGGAAATGTAGCGACCGTTTTAGATTGAACTCAGCACTTTGTCATGACGTAAGAGGGATTTCGGCCATTTTTCGAAAGAATGAGCACTTGCATATTTAGAACGCTTGGAGAGTCGACGGACGAAGAATTGATCATAACTTTTGCACACGGTGTCCGTTTTCGGCCCATAAGTACTTTCTGGAAATGTAGCGACCGTTTTAGATTGAACTCAGCACTTTGTCATGACGTAAGAGGGATTTCGGCCATTTTTCGAAAGAATGAGCACTTGCATATTTAGAACGCTTGGAGAGTCGACGGACGAAGAATTGATCATAACTTTTGCACACGGTGTCCGTTTTCGGCCCATAAGTACTTTCTGGAAATGTAGCGACCGTTTTAGATTGAACTCAGCACTTTGTCATGACGTAAGAGGGATTTCGGCCATTTTTCGAAAGAATGAGCACTTGCATATTTAGAACGCTTGGAGAGTCGACGGACGAAGAATTGATCATAACTTTTGCACACGGTGTCCGTTTTCGGCCCATAAGTACTTTCTGGAAATGTAGCGACCGTTTTAGATTGAACTCAGCACTTTGTCATGACGTAAGAGGGATTTCGGCCATTTTTCGAAAGAATGAGCACTTGCATATTTAGAACGCTTGGAGAGTCGACGGACGAAGAATTGATCATAACTTTTGCACACGGTGTCCGTTTTCGGCCCATAAGTACTTTCTGGAAATGTAGCGACCGTTTTAGATTGAACTCAGCACTTTGTCATGACGTAAGAGGGATTTCGGCCATTTTTCGAAAGAATGAGCACTTGCATATTTAGAACGCTTGGAGAGTTGACGGACGAAGAATTGAGTGTAACTTTCGCACACGGTGTCCGTTTTGGGCCAATAAGTACTTTTTGGAAATGTAGCGATCGTTTTGGATTGAACTCACCACTTCCTCGTGACGTACGAGGGATTATGGCCATTTTTTGAAAGAATGAGCACTTGCATATTTAGAATGCTTGGAGAGTCGGCGGACAAAGAATTGAGCGTAACTTTTGCACACGGTGTCCGTTTTGGGTCCAAAAGTACTTTTTGTAAATGTAGCAACCGTTTTAGATTGAACTCAGCACTTCTTCGTGACGTAAGAGGGATTTCGGCCATTTTTCGAAAGAATGAGCACCTGAATATTTAGAGCGCTTGGATTGTTCGCGTTCGAAAGATTGAGCGTAACTTTTGCACACGGTGTCCTTTTTTGGCCCATAAGTACTTTTTAGAAATCCAGCCACCGTTTAGGATCGAACTCACCACTTCGTCGTGACGCACGAGGGATTTTGGCCTTTTATCGGTAGAATGAGCACTTGCATATTTAGAACGCTTGGAGGGTCGACGGACGAAGAATTGAGCGTAACTTTCGCACACGGTGTCCGTTTTGGGCCCATAAGTACTTTTTGGAAATGTAGCGACCGTTTTGGATTGAACTCACCACTTCGTCGTGACGCACGAGGGATTTTGGCCTTTTATCGGTAGAATGAGCACTTGCATATTTAGAACGCTTGGAGGGTCGACGGACGAAGAATTGAACGTAACTTTCGCACACGGTGTCCGTTTTGGGCCCATAAGTACTTTCTGGAATTGTAGCGACCGTTTTGGATTGAACTCCCCACTTCGTCGTGATGTACAAGGGATTTTGGCCATTTTTCGAAAGAATGAGCACTAGCATATTTAGAATGCTTGGAGAGTCGGCGGACGAAGAATTGAGCGTAACTTTTACACACGGTGTCCATCTTGGGCCCATAAGTATTTTTTGGAAATGTAGCGACCATTTTGGATTGAATTCACCACTTCGTCATAACGTACGAGAGATTTTGACCATTTTTCAAAAGACTGAGCAGTTGCATATTTGGAACGTTTGGAGAGTCGGCGTACGAAGAATTTAGCGTAACTTTTGCACACGGTGTCCGTTTTGGGCCCATAAGTACTTTTTGGAGATGTAGCGACCATTTTGGATTAAACTCACCACTTCATCGTGCCGTACGAGGGATTTTGGCCATTTTTCGAAAGAATGAGCACTTGCATATTTAGAACGCTTGGAGAGTCGACGGACAAAGAATTGAGCGTAACTTTTGCACCCAGTGTCCGTTTTGGGCCCATAAGTACTTTTTAGAAATGTAGTGACCGTTTTGGATTGAACTCACCACTTCGTCGTCACGTACGAGGGATTTTGGCCATTTTTTGAAAGAATGAGCACTTGCATATTTAGAACGCTTGGAGAGTCGGCGGACGAAGAATTGAGCGTAACTTTTGCACCCAGTGTCCGTTTTGGGCACATAAGAACTTTTTGGAAATGTAGCGAACGTTTGGATTGAACTCACCCCTTCGTCGTCACGTACGAGGGATTTTGGCCATTTTTCGAAAGACTGAGCACTTGCATATTTAGAACGCTTGGAGAGTCGGCGGACGAAGAATTGAGCGTAACTTTTGCACCCAGTGTCCGTTTTGGGCACATAAGAACTTTTTGGAAATGTAGCGAACGTTTGGATTGAACTCACCCCTTCGTCGTCACGTACGAGGGATTTTGGCCATTTTTCGAAAGACTGAGCACTTGCATATTTAGAACGCTTGGAGAGTCGGCGGACGAAGAATTGAGCGTAACTTTTGCACACGGTGTCCGTTTCGGGCCCATAAGTACTTTCTGGAGATGTAGCGACCGTTTTGGATTGAACACACCACTTTGTCGTGATGTACGAGGGATTTTGGCCATTTTTTGAAAGAATGAGCACTAGCATATTTAGAATGCTTCGAGAGTCGACGGACGAAGAATTGAGCGTAACTTTTGCGCACGGTGTCCGTTTTGGGCTGATAAGTACTTTTTGGAAATGTAGCGACCGTTTTGGATTGAACTCACCACTTCGTCGGGAAGTACGAGGGATTTTGGCCATTTTTCGAAAGAATGAGCACTAGCATATTTAGAATGCTTGGAGAGTCGACGGACGAAGAATTGAGCGTAACTTTTGCGCACGGTGTCCGTTTTGGGCTGATAAGTACTTTTTGGAAATGTAGCGACCGTTTTGGATTGAACTCACCACTTCGTCGGGAAGTACGAGGGATTTTGGCCATTTTTCGAAAGAATGAGCACTAGCATATTTAGAATGCTTGGAGAGTCGACGGACGAAGAATTGAGCGTAACTTTTGCGCACGGTGTCCGTTTTGGGCTGATAAGTACTTTTTGGAAATGTAGCGACCGTTTTGGATTGAACTCACCACTTCGTCGGGAAGTACGAGGGATTTTGGCCATTTTTCGAAAGAATGAGCACTAGCATATTTAGAATGCTTGGAGAGTCGACGGACGAAGAATTGAGCGTAACTTTTGCGCACGGTGTCCGTTTTGGGCTGATAAGTACTTTTTGGAAATGTAGCGACCGTTTTAGATTGAACTCAGCACTTCGTCGTGACGTACGAGGGATTTTGGCTATTTTTCAAAAGAGTGAGCACTTGCATATTTTGAACGCTTGGAGAGTCGATGGACGAAGAATTCAGCGTAACTTTTACGCACGGTGTCCGTTTTGGGCCCATAGGTACTTTTTGGAAATGTAGCGAATGTTTTGGATTGAACTCACCACTTCGTCGTGACGTACAAGGGATTTTGGCCATTTTTCGACACAATGAGCACTTGCATATTTGGAACGCTTGGAGAGTCGGCGGACGAAGAATTGAGCGTAACTTTTGCCCACGTTGTCCGTCTTGGGCCCATAAGTACTTTTTGGAAATGTAGCGACCGCTTTAGATTGAACTCAGCACTTCGTCGTGACGTACGAGGGATTTTGGCTATTTTTCGAAAGAATGAGCACTTACATATTTAGAACGCTTGGAGAGTTGGCGGACGAAGAATTGATTCTAACTTTTGCGCACGTTGTCCGTTTGTGGCCCATAAGTACTTTTTTGAAATGTAGTGACCGTTTTGGTTAGAACTCACAACTTCGTCGTGATGTATGAGGGATTTTGGCCATTTTTCGAAAAAATGAGCACTTGCATATTTAGAACGCTTGGAGAGTCGACGGATGACGAATTGAGTGTAACTTTTGCACACGGTATCCGTTTTGGGCCCATAAGTACTTTATGGAAATGTAGCGACCGTTCGGGATTGAACTCACCACTTCGTCATGACGTACAAGGGATTTTGGCCATTTTTCGACACAATGAGCACTTGCATATTTGGAACGCTTGGAGAGTCGGCGGACGAAGAATTGAGCGTAACTTTTGCACACGGTGTCCTTTTTGGGCCCAATAGTACTTTCTGGAAATGTAACGACCGTTTAGGATTGAACTCACCACTTTGTCGTGACGTACAAGGGATTTTGGCCATTTTTCGAAAGAATGAGCACTTGCA
>NW_019251844.1:0-1262 GCF_002742605.1 Olea europaea var. sylvestris | reverse complement strand
AGTCGGCGTAAGAAGAATTGAGCTTAACTTTTGCACACGGTGTCCGTTTTGGGCCCATAAGTACTTTTTGGAAATGTAGCGACGCTTTTGGATTGAACTCACCAATTCGTCGTGACGTATGAGGGATTTCAGCCTTTTTTCGAAACAACGAGCACTTGCATATTTGGAACGCTTGGAGAGTCGGCGTAAGAAGAATTGAGCGTAACTTTTGCACACGGTGTCCGTTTTGGGCCCATATTTACTTTTTGGAAATGTAGCGACCCTTTTGGATTGAACTCACCACTTCGTCGTGACGTATGAGGGATTTCAACCTTTTTTCGAAAGAATGAGAACTTGCATATTTGGAACGCTTGGAGAGTCGACGTAACAAGAATTGAGCGTACCTTTTGCACACGGTGTCCGTTTTGGGCCCATAAGTTCTTTTTGGAAATGTAGCGACCCTTTCGGATTGAACTCACAACTTCGTCGTGACCTATGAGGGATTTCGACCATTTTTCGAAAGAATGAGCACTTGCATATTTGGAACGCTTGGAGAGTCGACGTAACCAGAATTGAGCGTAACTTTTGCACCCGGTGTCCGTTTTGGGCCCATAAGTTCTTTTTGGAAATGTAGCGACCCTTTCGGATTGAACTCACAACTTCGTCGTGACCTATGAGGGATTTCGACCATTTTTCGAAAGAATGAGCACTTGCATATTTGGAACGCTTGGAGAGTCGACGTAACCAGAATTGAGCGTAACTTTTGCACCCGGTGTCCGTTTTGGGCCCATAAGTTCTTTTTGGAAATGTAGCGACCCTTTTGGATTGAACTCACCACTTCGTCGTGACGTATGAGGGATTTCAGCCTTTTTTCGAAAGAATGAGCACTTGCATATTTGGAACGCTTGGAGAGTCGACGTTACCAGAATTGAGCGTAACTTTTGCACACGGTGTCCGTTTTGGGCCCATAAGTTCTTTTTGGAAATGCAGCTACCCTTTTGGATTGAGCTCACCACTTCGTCGTGACGTAAGAGGGATTTCGGCCTTTTTTCGAAAGAACGAGCACTTGCATATTTGGAACGCTTGGAGAGTCGGCGTAAGAAGAATTGAGCGTAACTTTTGCACACGGTGTCTGTTTTGGGCCCATAAGTACCTTTTGGAAATGTGGCGACCCTTTTGGATTGAGCTCACAACTTCGGGGTGACGTATGAGGGATTTCGGCCATTTTTCGAAAGAACGAGCACTTGCATATTTGGAACGCTTGTAGAGTCGACGTAACAAGA
>NW_019251843.1:0-1262 GCF_002742605.1 Olea europaea var. sylvestris | reverse complement strand
TTTTCTTTTCGGATTCCGTCTATCTTATATTATGATTTCCTACGCCTTTTTTAACCTACCAAAGGCCGTCAAGAACGATTTATCTCAAATTATATCATTAAAGCGAAGCCTAACAAGAGTTTTTGAGAGTATTAACATAAGAAATTGAAGATTCAAGACTCATATCGAAGGAAAAGTTTAAGAAACTGATTCGTCAAGCTTTCACATTTGTTCTTTGAATTAGGTGATGTCATTTCTTAACTCTTTGTATAATTTAGATGCAAATATGTTAGTCTAAAAACTTCTTATATGTATTAGATGAATAATGAAACCATTGGATATGTGTTTTGATTTATTGGATTAATAATTTGGTAAATATTCGTGTTTGTGATTAATTATGCACTAATATTGTGTTATTTAATTGTTTAGTTACCAATTAGATAACTTTTTGTTTATTGTAGTGTTGGAGACTCACAATAAATTAAAACATTGCATAATTAACACAAGGGCAATAGATATTAAGAATAACATTTGAGGCGTGTGCAATCTTGTTTGATAATCGTGAGGATGAACGCATCTCTTTGCACATGCGTTCAAACTAGGAATAGAAGCGGGTCATGCTTAGGATATGTTCGATTTATCTTGGAAAAGAAGATTAAACCATATAAGATTATCGATTATCACAAACACTTGAATAACATTAAACTACGTAAGTCAAAAATTACAAATAGATACCAAAAGGTGGATTCCAAATCCAATAAACTCACTTCATAATTTGATAAAAAAAAGCTTTATTTACATTATTCAAAGCTTAATATAGGAAATTATATGCAACCACATATCCTTTGTGTCATAGACATCAAATTCGATAGAAACTAGTACACGATAGCTAACAATTATTCATCATGGGATGATACACGTAGCTCACTACATTAATACTTGTCAATGATCCCATACGTTTGCGAATTTTGTCTGAACATGTAATATTGTAGTAGGAATCAACAAGATGAGTCAAGCCAAGCATTGTCGAGTTTTAGCCTAAGATTAGCATATATTTTGACGAGCACAGAATGAAGCACTAGTTAGAGCTAAAGGGGCAGACTAATTTGATCATCAACCCAAATTTGGCTCTAGCAAGTATTATTTTTACTCTAAATTATGTTACACATAAACCCAAAAAAAATTCATAACTCTAACACTAATTACAAAAAACAACTCTGATCAGTAATATAACCTCTCGTCCTAACATGGGTTACTCTCCCTAAAGGGGTATAATGGATATT
>NW_019251842.1:0-1262 GCF_002742605.1 Olea europaea var. sylvestris | reverse complement strand
AGTCAAATTTTAGCCAATTCCGACACATTCGCGAAAAATCACGAAATTACACCATGCGCTGTTTTTGTTCCCGATCAAACTGTCAAATTTGAGCCCAGTCCGACACAATCGAGAAAAATGACGAAATTACTGCCGGCACGATTTTTATTTCCGATCAAACTGCCAAATTTCAACCAATTCCGACACAGTCGAGAAAAATAACAAAATTGCCCCCGGCGCGGTTTTTGTTTCCGATCAACAAGTCAAATTTCAGCCAATTCCGACACAATCGAGAAAAATGACGAAATTACTGCCGGCACGATTTTTATTTCCGATCAAACTGCCAAATTTCAACCAATTCCGACACAGTCGAGAAAAATGACGAAATTGCCCCCGACGCGATTTTTGTTTCCGATCAACTTGTCAAATTTTAGCCAATTCCGACACATTCGCGAAAAATCACGAAATTACACCCGGCGCTATTTTTGTTCCCGATCAACCTGTCAAATTTGAGCCCATTCCGACACAGTCGAGAAAAATGACGAAATTGCCGCCGTCGCGATTCTTATTTCCGATCAAACTGCCAAATTTCAGCAAATTCCGACTAAGTCGAGAAAAATGACGAAATTGCCCCCGACGCGATTTTTGTTTCCGATCAACAAGTCAAATTTCAGCCAATTCCGACACAGTCGCGAAAAATGACGAAATTACACCCGGCGCAGTTTTTGATCCCGATCAACCTGTCAAATTTGAGCCCATTCCGACACAGTCGAGAAAAATGACGAAATTGCCGCCGGCGCGATTTTTATTTCCGATCAAACTGCCAAATTTGAGCCCATTCCGACACAGTCGAGAAAAATGACGAAATTGCCCCCGGCAAGATTTTTGTTTCCGATCAACCTGTCAAATTTTAGCCAATTCCAACACTGTCGCGAAAAATGACGAAACTTCCCCGGCACGATTTTTGTTTCCAATCAATCTGTCAAATTTGAGCCCATTTCGACACAGTCGAGAAAAATGACGAAATTGCCACCGGCGCGATTTTTATTTCAGATCAAACAGCCAAATTTCAGCCAATTCTGTCACAGTCGATAAAAATTACGAAATTACCCCCGGGGCGGTTTTTGTTTCCGATCAACAAGTCAAATTTTAGCCAATTCCGATACAGTCGCAAAAAATGATGAAATTGCCTCGGCGCTTTTTTTGTTCCCGATAAACCTGTCAAATTTGAGCCCATTCCGACACAGTCGAGAAAAATGACGAAATTGCCCCAAGCGCGATTT
>NW_019251841.1:0-1262 GCF_002742605.1 Olea europaea var. sylvestris | reverse complement strand
TAATTTAATTTAATGGGGATCAAACAGGGGCTTCATGTGTAGAGATTTTTGAATTTTGTCAAACTTACGAATCCCAAGGCCTCCTTCCATCAGTGGTTTACAAATTTTCTCCCACGAGAACCATTTTTTTCCTAGTCCTTCCATTAAACTCACCCCAGAAAAAAGAGGATAATTTGGAATTTAACGTCTTAAAAACTGATTTAGGAACACTTAAAACAGATAGTAAGTGGGTTGCCATACATGACAAAATATGTCTCAATAGAACAAGACGACCCCCTTGTAACAACAGCTGCATTTTCTAGCCAGCAATCTTTTTTTGAACTTTCTCTACTAGAAAATGTAGATGGTGAGCAGTCAATCTTCCAACCATCACTGGTACTCCCAAAGAGATTATTGGAAAGGAACCCTCTCTAAAAGAGCTTAATCGAAGAACCTTGTGCTTGTGAATTGCCCCACAATGTTTAGCAAAGAATATGGCTGACTTCTCCTTATTAATAACTTGACCTATCCATTTTTCATATAATTGAAAAGTCTTCATTAAAGCTTTCATCGATCTTTTACTTCCATTAGCAAAGACTACGATATCATCAGCATATAGCCAATGTTACACCAAAGGTGCACCACGAGGATGTGAAAAAGATCCTATGCATCCATCTTCGAATTTCCTTCTGAGTAACCTAGTCAACACCTCTTTCATGATAATAAATAGATATGGGGATATAGGATCACCTTGCCTCAAACCCCGAGATGGCTTAAAAAACCCCTTTGTGGTTCTATTCATCATAATGGAGAACTAAGGCGTAGATATACATTCAGAAATTATGGAGCAGAAACTGTGAGGAAAACCAAAAGAGCGTAGTACATGCAGTAAAAACCATCAATCCACTCTATCATATGCCTTCGCCATATCCACTTTAACCACTACATTCCCGCCATGAACCTTGCAATTTAATGAGTAAACCATCTCTTGTGTTAAAGTGATGTTATCAAAAGTGCTCCTCCCTGTGACAAAAGCTCCTTGTTCATGAGATATAACTTTTGGAAGCAAGCTAGCCATTCTCTTCACCAGGATTTTTGAAAAAATCTTATACGCCACTGAGCACAGACTAATTGATCGAAACTTATCAAATCCTTGTGGGTTCTCCACCTTTGGAATAAGCACTCTGTATGACGAAGAATAAAATCTTGGCAAAGGGCTACCACCCAAGAAATCGCACGCAGCCTCCATCATATCCTTCTTTATTATATCTCAGCATTTAATA
>NW_019251840.1:0-1262 GCF_002742605.1 Olea europaea var. sylvestris | reverse complement strand
TTGAGAAAATCCATGATATTGAAATCCAGATTTATCAAAAACCAAACGTGAAACTCAATATGTCTCAACAAATAAAAGAAAAGCCTTCAATATACATCGCAATTACATCGAAGAAAAGTGTGTCTCGGTCACTAAAAAAGATGAACGGTTTTAAGTTTTGTTGTTCTGACATAAAACTTAAAAGCAATGCCACACCTAATTGTGGAGATAGAAATGCTAAAGAGACAGGGGGAAGGGATAGGGTCGAGGTGGCATGATCTCGGCCCTTGATCTAAATTATAAAATGCAGATCGACCTCGGCCCTGTCCCCAATTCCTAACCCTTCCCCTATATTTGTAGCCAATCTCTTGTGGAGATGTCATGTGTGAACGAAGGAAAATGTTGAGATTTTGAAAGTTTTGTCGAAAAATCCCTAAAAAATGAGCAAATCTATATTCAGAAAGAATCACAAAAAAATTGCTAACTAGAGGGATTAACCTTGATCTAACCACATTTGTTCGTGCATTTGTTCACATGCCAAAGCTAATTGAATGAACGGTAATATAGGCAGAAGATCATGTGGCAGCGAAAAAAACGCATGTTAGAAAGCACGTTATTTACATGATTGATTCTTATTTTATTAATTGTCAATTATGTCTTAAAGGGTACAATATTTCTAACTAACGTACGATTTACATAAAGCCCTTGGAAATATAGACCGTAATTAGTTAACCTTTCATTTAGTAAAATTTATAAGTTATTCGTATTTACTCAAACTTCATATTTAACCATACATTCCACTGGACCTATAAAAATTGTCAACTTATTCACCAATTATATATACATAAATTAAACATTTATAATTTCTTCAAAAAAAAAAAAAAAATAAAAAAATAAAAAAAATCAACGTCTATCTTATGGTAGTTTTTCATGCTTTATTGACCGACATGCCTCATAGATTTTGTAGACCCTTCATTACTATTTTTGCCTACCTCTTCAGAGTACGTTGGAATAGATCCAAAACCTCTATTTGAAATGTCGCCAATGACTTAATTTCCATGCTCATAACAAATGACTTGTGTAGATGAAACAAAGCTAGTTGCACCTTGCCCAAAGCTTTAAAGGTGATGCAATCTCATATGTTTTGAATAGCCATAATAATATAATATGAATGCCATGGAGTCTTTTCCTGGCGGAGACAAATTGAATAGCCATTGATGAATCAATCTGAATCCAAACTTTTATCAAATTCTTGTTGACGACAATATTGACGAATGCAACGT
>NW_019251839.1:0-1262 GCF_002742605.1 Olea europaea var. sylvestris | reverse complement strand
AAAAATGATATAATTGTTGTTTTATTTTAACTGCAACGATACGTATGTAATTTTAGTTATTATTTAAACTAAAACGATATCAACGTCGTCAAATTTGTACTGAAACGATAATGATGTCGTTATGAATCAAATTCACAAATAAAGTAACGACATTC
Organism: Olea europaea var. sylvestris; assembly: GCF_002742605.1. Lineage (NCBI taxonomy): Eukaryota > Viridiplantae > Streptophyta > Magnoliopsida > Lamiales > Oleaceae > Olea > Olea europaea. The sequence continues at coordinate 1,107 of NW_019251839.1, read as the reverse complement.
ATGTCGTTTTAGTACAAATTTGATGGATTTTAAATCGTTCCAATTCAAATAATAACTATAACGACATAAATATCGTTCTTTTTATATAAAATATTAATTATATTGTTTTGACTAAAAATAACGATTTGACCGTCTACAACCACTTAACACGTCTTTAACATACCTAGAACGATCGAAAGAGATCATCAAGTGGGTTGATACCATTTGAATGGTTTAGAAAGAACGAATGAAGAAACTTCTTACTGTCGGAATAGTTCGAATATTGTATACAATCGTGGGAACAGAAATATTCCCATAATTTCTTTTGAGAGAGATCGAACCCACTTGATTATCTATTTTGAGCATTCTACATATGTCAGATACATGTCTGGTGATTGTAGATGGTCAAATCGTTGTTTTTAGTAGAAACGATATAATTGTCGTTTTATTTTAACTGCAACATATGTATGCAGTATTAGTTATGATTTAAGCTAAAACGATAACAACGTTGTCAAACTTTTACTGAAACGATAATGATATCGTTATGAATCAAATTCACAAATAAAATAACGACACTCATATCATTTTAGTACAAATTTGACGAGTTTTAAATCGTTCCAATTCAAATGATAACTATAACGACATAGATATCGTTTCTTTTCATATAAAAAGTTAATTATATCGTTTTGACTAAAAATAATGATTCGACCGTCCACAACCACTCAACACATCTTTAACATACGTAAGACGATCAAAATAGATCATCAAGTGGGTTGATGCCATTCAAATGCCTTAGAAATAACAAACGAAGATACTTGTTTCTGTAGAAATAGTTCAAATATTGTATACAATCGTGGGAACAAAAATGTTCACATAGTTTCTTTTAAGTGAGATCAAATTCACTCGATGACCTACAATCGTCCTATATATATCGAATGCACGTCGGGTGGTCGTGGACCGTCGAATCGTTATTTTTAGCAGAAACGATATACGTATCTTTTTATATATTTTTAAACGATATATATGTTTTCTTATTTATGATTTAAATAGAAACGACATTGATGTTGTCAAAATTGTATTGAAACGATAATTATATTGTTATGTAGCAAACCACGAAATAACATAACG
>NW_019251838.1:976-1262 GCF_002742605.1 Olea europaea var. sylvestris | reverse complement strand
TTGTTTTGTACTGTGGAGTAGCTCCATGACCCTATTTAAAAAACAATCTACTATTCTTTACTATTCATTACTATAAACATTTTTTGTATGAAACAAAAACAATTTCCTCTGCCAACATCACATAAATAAAATCAACTAATGCAAAATTATATACATAAATAGAAAACAAAATGTTTTTCCATGCAGTTGCCACAGTCATCAAAAGTAGACCGTTGTGAAGGTTGCTCTTTCTTTGACAACGAAATCGATTGGTTCCATCTCCAATTATAGCAAGAATGTGTGCACC
>NW_019251838.1:0-941 GCF_002742605.1 Olea europaea var. sylvestris | reverse complement strand
AATGTGTGCACCAACACTTTGACGATCATTCAAGTCATGAGTATGAGTCTGCTCATATGTCATCATAAATTGGTGAAATTAGTATTCCGAGATAAAGCCCGTAGAAAACAATGTGAAGAAATGTAATAACGTTCACCTTATGTGCAAAAACAATCTGATCACAGTACATAATATAACTCAATTGATTCATGCAATCTATCATAATCTGAATTCAAACAAGCAACTTCCACAAAAATAGATTTGAATTGCATGTGATCCAAAAATTATGAAGAATGAATCGTGACGGTGGTGGTATTGTTATACAAATAAAAACGTGAAACACAAAAATATAGCCACATATGGAAATCAGTCACATGTAAGACGTTCGGATGGAAAAAATCTAACCAAATACGGACAAATCAATTAAAAAAATCACGAGATCATAGCATTTCATATATGTTTATGTAAAACACTCGTACAATGTTAGAATGAACCAAAGTTTGACTTGTGGAACTGAGCGGAGGGAAGGACTGAACTGTCGTTCTCTGTCGACTGTTTCATCTATCGAGAATTACCGAGGCTAACTGTCGAAACCGACAGTTAGGCGCGATGGCATTTCTATACATTAGTGAACTGTCGACAGATGAACTATCGGGAAATCTACTTTTCACCTCTAAGCAAATAGGTATTATTGAAACTTATTTCACTTCATATTCGAGCATAACAAAATATTAAAATCACAGGTATGCTATCAACTGTCTAGCAAGAGTTCAACCCAAATACGGGTACCTCCTACAACAAATGGATTCCAAGTAATAGTAATGTTATTTCCACATCACACAAGTACCAAAAATATTGAAACATTCAAAATACTTGAGATTGGACTTTGAAAGCAAAGGAAGAGTATAAATATTAAATTGGAACCCTAAATAATTTTTTCCCTCAACATTAGTGTTGGCACG
>NW_019251837.1:0-1262 GCF_002742605.1 Olea europaea var. sylvestris | reverse complement strand
TTAATTGAAGGATGAAAGAAAAAAGGAACAAAATAAAGGTAGAAAGAAAAATTCAGAAAATTGCTTAACAAGCCCTAACGGGAAGCCATCCACTTAAACTTGGGAGACCACTTATGAAGGCCAAATGAAGGCTATAGAAACTATTTCAAGTGGTGGCCTCCTACATAAATTGTTAAGACTTGGAGTTCCATCTAAAAAAGGTCAACTTTGCTAAAAAGAGTAAACCAAAAATCTTATAAGTTAGTCCATGTTTCCATTTTTCACTGATGTGAAATTTATCACTTAACATTTCCTTGCAAGATGGTAGCTCGTTTGAAAAGACCAATTATGAAATTCGTATGCTCATTTATTGAGTTTTAGTTGGATCGTATTGATTGTTAGAGTTTAATGGGTTCTTTATCATATTAAGATTTGAAGTTCTATCCTTAAAGATCAATCTTGTTAAAAACAGTAGCTCAAAACCGTATGAGTTGATCTATGTTTCCATCTTTATTTGATGTGGGATTTTATCCCTTAGCGTAAACTGGCACGGCCAGAGCTAAATTTCTGATTCTATAATTTACTAATTCTACAAACCTAGGGGCACTTTAATCATTTTATTTGCATGGATTTAAGGGCTCAACCCAACATTATAAGGGCCAGCTTGGGTGTTTTTTTCACCAATTTTTACTGGCGTTAGATGACACCATTTATGAGATATTGTAAAATCCTTGCTTGTCATTTTTTTAGGCACTAATTTTGGACGGTTTAAAACTATTCAAAATTGGTGTAGCGTAATTTTGACCGTTTCTCTCAACTCATCAAATTTTTTAGTTTTGGCCATTTTTTAAATTCTCTTCTGATTTTATTCTTTATAAAATAATTATTTCCAACCAATATATTTTGTTGTAAACTAACTTGTAAGTATATATCACTTTAGCGTAAAATTTTGTTTATAAAACAAGACAAAAAATTACTTATAAAATATAAAAAAGAGTTACTTATAAGTAAAAGTTCACTTATTTATACAAATTATTTAAGAATACAAAATTAACTTACAATTGTAAAATTTTATTTTTAAAAAAATACTAACTTAAAAATTTAATATAAATAAATACTTAATTTCTTATAACTAGTCACTTTCGTATTTTATGATTGATAAAAGTAGATCGAATTTCATGCAACAATTAATGAAATGATCGGTTTGATTCACATGTCCTATGAATGATATCATCCGAATAAATATTCAATCCAAAATTCTTCTTATAGATACTTAGTCCTTC
>NW_019251836.1:0-1262 GCF_002742605.1 Olea europaea var. sylvestris | reverse complement strand
GTCGCGAAAAATGACTAAAATTGCCCCGACGCGATTTTTATTTCCGATCAACCGGTCAAATTTCAGCCAATTTCGACACCGTCACGAAAAATGACTATAATTGCCCGGCGCGATTTTTGTTTCTGATCAACCGGTAAAATTTAAGCCAGTTTCAACACCGTCGCGAAAAATGACTAAAATTGCCCCGGCGCGATTTTTGTTTCCGATCAACCAGCCAAATTTCAGCACGTTTTTGCCCCGGCGCGATTTTTGTTTCCGATCAACCAGCCAAATTTCAGTCCGTTTAGACACCGTCGCGAGAAATTACGAAATTGCCCCGGCGGTATTTTTGTTTCCGATCAACCAGCCAAATTTCAGCCTTTTCGACACCGTCGCGAAAAGTGGCTAAAATTGCCCCGGCGCGATTTTTGTTTCCGATCAAGCAGTCGAATTTCTGCCAGTTTCGACACCGCCTCGAAAAATGTTAATAATTGCCCCGGCGCGATTTTTTTCCGGTCAACCAGTCAAATTTCAGCCAGTTTCGACACCGTCGCGAAAAATGACGAAATTGCCCGCGGCGCGATCTTTGTTTCCGATCAACCAGCCAAATTTCAGCCCGTTTCGACACCGTCGCGAAAAGTGGCTAAAATTGCCCCGACGCGATTTTTGTTTCCGATCAAGCAGTCGAATTTCTGCCAGTTTCGACACCGCCGCGAAAAATGACGAAATTGCCCGCGGCGCGATCTTTGTTTCCGATCAACCAGCCAAATTTCAGCCCGTTTCGACACCGTCGCGAAAAGTGGCTAAAATTGCCCCGACGCGATTTTTGTTTCCGATCAAGCAGTCGAATTTCTGCCAGTTTCGACACCGCCGCGAAAAATGACGAAATTGCCCGCGGCGCGATCTTTGTTTCCGATCAACCAGCCAAATTTCAGCCCGTTTCGACACCGTCGCGAAAAGTGGCTAAAATTGCCCCGACGCGATTTTTGTTTCCGATCAAGCAGTCGAATTTCTGCCAGTTTCGACACCGCCGCGAAAAATGACGAAATTGCCCGCGGCGCGATCTTTGTTTCCGATCAACCAGCCAAATTTCAGCCCGTTTTTGCCCCGGAGCGATTTTTCTTTCTGATCAACCAGCCAAATTTCTGTCCGTTTAGACACCGTCACGAGAAATTACGAAATTGCCCCGGCGCGATTTTTTTTCCGATCAACCAGGCAAATTTCAGTCCGTTTAGACACCGTCGCGAGAAATTACGAAATTGCCCCGGCGGTATTTTTGTTTC
>NW_019251835.1:0-1262 GCF_002742605.1 Olea europaea var. sylvestris | reverse complement strand
TCGGCTCAAATTTGACTGATTGATCGGAAACAAAAAACGCGCCGGGGGCAATTTCGTCATTTTTCGTGACGGTGTCGGAATGGACTCAAATTTGACAAATTTATCGGAAACAAAAATCGCACCGGGTGCAATTTCGACATTTTTCGCGACGGTGTCGGAATCGACTAAAATTTGACAGATTTATCGGAAACAAAAATCGCGCTGGGGGCAATTTCGTCATTTTTCGCGACGGTGTCGGAATGGGCCCAGATTTGACTGATTGATCGAAAACGAAAATCGCGCCAAGGGCAATTTCGTCATTTTTCGCGACGGTGTCGGAATCGGCTAAAATTTGACTGATTGATGGGAAACAAAAATCGCGTCGAGGCAATTTCGTCATTTTTCGCGACGGTGTCGGAATGGGCCCAGATTTGACTGATTGATCGAAAACGAAAATCGCGCCAAGGGCAATTTCGTCATTTTTCGCGACAGTGTCGGAATCGGCTCAAATTTGACTGATTGATCGGAAACAAAAATCGCGCCGGGGGCAATTTCGTCATTTTTCGCGATGGTGTCGTAATCGGCTCAAATTTGACTGATTGATGGGAAACAAAAATCGCGTCGAGGCAATTTCGTCATTTTTCGCGACGGTGTCGGAATCGGCTCAAATTTGACAAATTAATCGGAAATAAAAATCGCACCGAGGGCAATTTTGTCATTTTTCGCGACGGTGTCGGAATCGGCTAAAATTTGACTGATTGATGGGAAACAGAAATCGCGTCGGGGCAATTTCGTCATTTTTCGCGACGGAGGCCGAATCGTCTAAATTTTGACAGATTAATCGGAAATAATAATCGCGCCGGGGGCAATTTCGTCATTTTTCGCGACGGTGTCGGAATCGGCTCAAATTTGACTGATTGGTTGGAAACAAAAATCGCGTCGGGGGCAATTTCGTCATTTTTCGTGACGGTGTCGGAATGGGCTCAAATTTGACTAATTGATCGGAAACAAAAATCGCGCCGGGTGCAATTTCGTCATTTTTCCCGACGGTGTCGGAATCGGCTCAAATTTGACTGATTGATCGGAAACAAAAATCGCGCCGGGGGCAATTTCGTTATTTTTCGCGACTGTGTCGGAATGGTCTAAATTTTGACTGATTGATCGGAAACAAAAATCGCGCCGGGTGCAATTTCGTCATTGTTCGCGACGGTCTCGGAATCGGCTAAAATCTAATTGATTGATGGGAAACAAAAATCGCGTCGGGGCAATTTCGTCATTTTTCG
>NW_019251834.1:0-48564 GCF_002742605.1 Olea europaea var. sylvestris | reverse complement strand
TAGAGCAGGTGAGGCTCCCCTAAGACTCATTTGCGTCATATACTTTGTGAGGTGCTTCTCCGGATCCCCTTTTCCCTCGTACTCGGGGATCTTTGGGGGCATGAAATTAGTTGGCATTGGGAAGCTTCGGATTTCCCTTGAGAAAGGGAGGTTATCGTCATCGTCGTCAATCTCATAAGATCGGCAGGGCCCCTCTGATCCTTGGTCATCTTGGACGTCTTGGGGTGGGGGAGGTGCTTTCCCGCGGCTCCCCCAATCGACTAAGTTTCTTCTCTCCTTCCTATTTCTAGGAGGAGGGGCATACTCTTCTTCGTTGTCTGACCGGACCGACCCTCTTGAAGGGCGGATCCTATTGCTAGGATCGTTCCCTATCCGGTCGAAGACGCTTACTGACCTCTGGTCATGTTCTTGTGGAAAGTTGTCCCCCAAGAGTGGTTCTGATGGGTGACTCTCCTGCATATAAGATGTTGCTTCGGTGTTATGCTCTCTTTCGAGAGGACGTTCGGTGTGCCGGCTCATGTGGCCTCGAGAATGAGACAAAGGGATTTCCCGTACCGGATACGATCCTTGGGGCATCTGGTGTCCCTGAGCTTGCATGAGAAGTTCCCGCATCGCCATATTCTGAACTGCTATGTCTCTCATGCCTGCAGCTATCTGGGCCATTCCTTCGGTGAGTACGGCTGTTCTTTCTCCTCGTCGACGCTGGTGATGCGGTCTCTGATGAGTAACATTGTTATGAAGTACTTCCTCTTCAGAGGCCTCTCTGATGGAGTTGTCTTCACGGCTGTAGCTCATCCTACCTCTTCTTTCAAGGATAGTAAGAACTTGGATTGTAACTCGACTTTTATTCTTTTTCAAGAATGCCTCCCTTTTCAGGGTCAATCGTCGATTTTCCGGTGGCTTCTCCGACGGGGAATGTAGGACTTTGAATGGGGAATGACGGTTCCCACAGACGGCGCCAAACTGTTGACCTCTGAAAATGGCTCTTCCACGTGGCCAACTTTTAGCTACTCCACGTATTCCTCCCTACGAAATGAACAAACTGTCAGGCGCACACGGCCGGAACCAACGGGGGTGGCGGCCGTATACACTCCGACGGTCAAGTCAGGTTTGGGTGGTCGGAACAGTGTCCAGGGACTACACAAATCAATCAGTCAATAAAGGGGGAGGAGAATATATAAACTTGTTATGGAGTGCTATCTATTGAGAGTTTCATTACCTTTGCCTCTGGCCAATCTTTGGGTATTTATAGGTGGTATGAACCGTGGGATGTGGAACACGTGTATACATCTGACGGTATGAAGCGTCTGCTCATAGGCGTCAATCAGCCGCGCTTATAGAGTGGGCGGACAGTTTGTTTCCCCCGAGTTGAATTGACATAAAGTTGATAAGTCACATCAAATAGCTTTATGGGGGACGTCAAATCAATTTAAACCTTATATGCAGAGCAAATCTTAAATTGGCAGCGAATCTTCTAACGGGGGTTCAAGCCACTTGAACCCGACCTCGGAGACGGGACACTTCGGCAGATCAGTGACAGGAATCGGTGTATCACTTTGGAGAGGCTTCGGGAGGTCGGAGTGGTCTATTTGATTTTACCGGCTTCGGAGTGGCGAGATGACACTTCGGTACTTCGGTACCGAGGCTCGTAAAATGAGGCGTAACAGGAGTGTATGAAAATTTTAATCTCTAAATGTAAAGATTCTCTCCACTACGTATAGAGCAGTCAATGGATTGAATTTTGATTCGAATTCGATCCGAATTCGATGAAATTAATGCGAGATGGATTTAGGATCTCGATCCGATAATAGGATTAAGATCCAAATCCAATAATCCTTTAACTAAATTGAGCAAATATGGATATAGGTCGATCCGATAACAATCCATCCGATTTATTATAATAATATAATATATTTTTATATATTATATCATAATCTAGTAAACATAATTTTTTCCATTTTGAAACTTTTATTATGCTTTACACATAATTTTCAAATAATAAATAATATTAGATAATAGTATAATATTATTAATTGAAATATTCGAAGAGATTTAATTTTTTTATTAATTAGAATAAGATAAAAATAACTATAGTAATTTGTTTTATAATATCAAAAACTAAAAATTAATATGTCCAAAAATAATTTACATTGTTTAAATTGATATTATTTGTGATTATAATCTTGTTGAAGCTATGATTTTTAATGAAAATAATAAAATAAACTAGTAACATTTAGAATTGACAATTGACTAATATCTCACATTGAAAGATCACTAAAATATTAGAAGAAGAGTATCCTTTAAAAAGTTAGTATCCCACATTGAAAAATTACTAAAACGTTTCAAAAGTAATCTCCTTTAAAAAGGAACTAAAGGAGTATCACTTTGATAAAAAATTGGTTTGGGTCTTCTAGTATAATAGGTGAGCCCATCAAGATAATTAAAATATTTTTTTAGCAAAAAAATCATATTATCCAAAATAATGGTGAAAAAAATATTTTTTTCAAATTTGGATCGGATTATCGGATTGAATATCCGATAACATAGCAAATCAAATATGGATTTAACAATCAAATATTTGTTGAATTATTGGATCGGATATGATAATTTTTCTTAACGGACGGATCGGATTTGAGTAGATCTGCTCCATATTCGATCCATTTACAGCCCTAACTACGCATAATGCTCTTTAGAAATAAAGAATATATTAAGGGACTGTTTGATTGCCATTTTTCTCTGCCCAAAATGAATTAATCGAACGTTCCTATCGAAATGTTTGACAAATTGTGCAGTCAGTCAATTTTCTCTTTCCCTCAACATGCCCCTCCCACTGACACTTTCCTTCTCCCACACTCGTCTGCCAAGCCGGCGACAGAACACCCAAAACACAGGCCAAAAATTACAGCAATCGGACTATCCGGTGTCGACTTTCACCTTCCCACGACTAGATCACTTCCTATAGCAATTGCCACTGGTTCCTTTCAAGCCACAATTCACAACGACGCTTGACCGACGCAGAGACGGTGACCAATAATGGATGAATTTGGAAAACAGGTACAAATATAATAAATTATCCTTCCATCTTCCACGTTCCCCTAATTTTTCTACTGTTAAAGACCAACTCTTCCACTTCACAGCCAGGGGATTTCGCTCACGGACCTTCCAACTCAGTGATGGGGATGACGCGACAGACGGCCTCGAAGTCCTATATTCGCTGGAGCCCAAAAGCCACCTGAGCTTTCATTGCTGCGTACAAGACCGCCATTGCTGAGGGGTACAGGAACGGTCGGTGTTTTACAAAACACGGGTAGGAATGAGTCACCTCACTCTTCAACTCAGCGACCGGCCATAATTGGACCTGCCAAAGCGAAATCATAGGGATTCAATGCGTCGAACATACAAGCGTCTATCAAAGCTTGTCAACAGTAGCGGGATCAAGTATAACGATGCTACCGATCGAATCGTTGCTTCTGAATAATGGTGGCACAAGAAGATTGAAGTAATGGACTCCCAGTTTCACCTTAACCCGATCTTGGACAGTCGAATACATGACCAGTGAATGCCTTTCCGATGGGAAATTTGTCCGTTTGTTCACATTTGCATGACACAACCTATTCTTCCCTGGACTGTCGCTTTACACTGTCGAAGATGAACAATGCATTTAGCCAAATTAATTTTAGATCTTCTCCAATTTCTGTTTCAACGTTATCGTATTGTCTTATGTGTTTATGCTCTGAGATTGTTTTTACTTCCATCGGTTGCTGGAACTTGACAATGTACTGTATTGTAAATGTTGAGACGCTGCAACGTTCATTACAGAAGTGTTGTGATTGTTCGAGTGCTACTCATTTCAGATTTGAGTGTTCATTAATTTGCTTGCTCAATTCGATGCTTGCGTCCTGTGTGATATGTCTTCATGGTTTTTACCTGTGTTTCTTTACCGGGTTTTCATTTCGACAAAACCTCGTGCTATAACATTATTTGCGACCACAACAATTACGAACCAGCCCGTTTTAATTTATACGATGCAACGTGTTTCTTACATGCTTGTGGGATTATTTGATACTTCAAATATTAATGTCGATGGATTCCTGTGCATGCAATGAATTGCTCTTGTCGTTAACTTCATGCCCCATATTACACCTGTGTAGCGGTTGTTTCTATGTTTTACCGCACGGCGAATTACGTTTCACAATGGTACTCTCATTGTCGAACCTGTGCTGTGCAGTAGAACAAGGATTTGCGCATCGGGTAGGGTACATGGCCCCGTAAAAAGGTTCGAACATACTGTATCACTTCCCACAGTTTCGCGATGAGAGGATGGGACAGCGTCGTCAATTTCGAAATGCTCGTGAGAAGTTTAACTTCAGACACTAATCATGCAGAAACGTCATCGAACGTGCGTTAGGTGTGTGGAAAGAAAGATGGAAAATATTGGACTGCATGCTTAGTTATTCGTTCCCAACGCAAGTTGTTGTCATGGCCACAATGGGTATACATAATTTTTTTCGACGAGCAGGAGTGAAAATGCAGTCGAGGTTGAGCTGCCGAATGCGGATGACGAGATGTATGCCGAAATGCATGCACCGAAATTGCAGCGCAGTGAGTGAGACAGATTTTGTGACTACAAGGCCCAGTAGTCGTAATTGGGGTAAAGTGCCTGAGAATTCGGTCGTAGTCCGTGAGAAATTAATTTCCCTTTTTTCCATTGTTTGTGAGGGCAACGGTACCCGACGGGACGAACGTACCATGCACACTAGTTTGCGGTTTGCACTAGTTGAAGAATAATTATCTGTGTTGTTTAAATTTAATCCAACATTGTAATCTTGATCTTTCAATACGTACAAATAGCGGGAAAAATAATTTATAACGTTGTGACTACCATTTCAAAGCCGGTCTACGGTGAGTTGCTTGAACGTGTGTAGTGAGGGGAACAAATGGCCGTGTTGTGCACCAATTATATGGGCCATGCATATGTTGACTACTTTTGTGGATTGGTGTGCCAAGACAACAAATGGTTTCTTCCATGTAACAATTGAAAGGTACAAAATCACGTGGCCTGGAGTCCCCATCTGCTAAAGACAAGGGAAGGTTAAATTTAGCATTTTGGACTATTTGAATTCAAATGCAATGATAAAATATTGGTTGGACCCCACTTGAATGTGATTGAAAGAATGAATTTTGTCAAAAAATGACTACCAAACGAACACTAAATTTACTTTTAAGCATAATTTCTTCCCTAGCTCGACAATTTTATCAACTGTCCGGCTGTAATTATGTTGTAAAGTCGAGTCATTTTATAATATATTTTCTGTAACCACCTGTTAAACCAATAAGTGTGAAATATCAAATACAAAAAAATGTTTAAATATAGAAAATGAAAGATAAGAATCGGAATATGATAACAGTTTTTTCTATTATGACAGGCCTGTCACTATAGCAGATATCATATGATAAAGCAATTTGATGCTTTCCATGTAAATTTTTACGACTGACAAGCTTTGAATATGATAAGGCAATTTGATACTGTTTAGTCTGTTTCCATGTAATTTTTTACGACTGACAAGCATTGGAATACGATAAAGCTTTGATGCTGGCTTACTATGTAAATTTCTAACCCTTTTATGAATATAGTAAATTTTTAAACCCTTTTATCTTATTTTTCATTTATACAAAAGATGGTAACTTTTGGCTTGGAGAATGTCTGTTTTTCATTTTTGCACAACTGGTTACATCTCAATAATATTTTAAAAAATCTCTGCCGAACAAACTCTTCTCAAATTAACCTGTTTGAAACAACTTGAAAAATGAATGGTTTGAAATTTTGCCTTTTGAGTATGCATATCCATTAAGGTTTATGTCTCGCACAGCTTTCTCCTCTTTCTAGACAAAGGTTCCGTTTGGTAGGGATTTTTTACCCCAAAAAATTGATTTTTTGATCGTTATTTTACTATTCAAGCCGTAATTTTTGACTTCTTCTCTCACATGTGGACTCCACTTTTCTTCTAACGATCAAAAAATCAATTCTCAAAATCCCTTCCAAACGGGCCCAAAGTAATAAATGACCAGGTGCAATTATTTAACAAAGTCATTCTATAATAATTTTTTGAACGACCTACTAAACCAACAAGTGTACTAAATACTAATATTTTTTAGAAAATATAGCAAATGATAAATATGTGTTTGAGTATAATAGAGCAATTTGCAGGATCAATACATATTAAGCCCCGTTTGTTTTTCATTATTTTCTCATTAAAATAAAAAAGAAGAAATTTCACAGGATGTCCATTTTCATCTAGTCATTTGCAAAAATGTCCACCATTGCAAAAATGCCTATTTTGGAAGACTTCAGACCAAAATACCCTTATGAACAATTTATAATTCCACACTAAGACAAAAAAAGGGACATTTTTGCAAAATTATTATTGGCCAATAAAATTTTGACACATAATCTGCCATATTTATTTCAAAAGCATACATGTCAAATTACAATAAATGCTATGTTTTTCATTGGCTTAGAAATGTCGAGAACTACATTTCAAATATAGAGAAATGTCATATTTAAAATGAAATGTTATTCTTGATAAATGAAACGGTGTTCAAATGTCAAGAATGACATATGAAATATCGAGAAACATTATTTTAATGTAGCTTCTCATGAAAGATACATCTCAAAATTCGTGAAAAATTGAAAAAAAAAAAAAAACCAAATGTCCAGAACGACATTCAATTGCTCCATTTTTTCATTAAGGGCATGATAGACAAGTTAACACTAAATTCAAATGAGTGGACACTGTTCAACTCAAACCCTTAAAATTGGACATTCTTGAAAATGCCTTAATAAAAAATATGACCGTTATCCATCACATCAAACCATCAAATTTGAATTTTTATTTCTTGTGTGGGCTTATAATGATTATATTTTTCATTCTCATTTAAAAAAAAAGGGGAAACAAACGTCCCCTAAATGTAAAAATTGAAAATATAGCAAATGACAAATAAGAATTGGAGTATAAGAGCATCTTCAATGCAACAATGCAACAATGTAAAATGTTGTACTAATTATGAGAACGGAGATAACTGCTTTTTCAATGGGATATGGATTGCGATAAGTATGTGCATCATGTAAAAGAAAGAGGATGTACAGAAAGAATTGAGTTAAATTGTTAAAAATTAAATTGTCACGTTCTCGAACGAAAATAAATTATAAAATATTAAGTGGGGTATGTCTAATGCATCTTTTACGGGTTGATTATGTGCTAGATATTTTTTATAACTTTTGCCATTTAAATTTTTTGAGGTGATGTGATACTTTTTGGTTCAATTTACGATTTCATTGGATTAGAGTTGATTTCCTATCTTCAGTGGGTAGAATAAAGAGTATGTTTGATACTCATTTTTATGTAAAAATATATTTTAGAATAATAAATTGATGAAAAATTTATAGTTAAAAATAAGATTTTTTTTATTTACGTGTAATATTATTTTAATAAAGAATGTGTGGTTGAAAAAAAAGAGAAAAATATATTTTGAAAAAAATGAATACCAAACGCGGACAAAAACTTTCCATTGCTGGTATGACAAGAAACCATTAATTATGGTTCTTTGTTCCTAAAATTAAATGTTTTTATATGTGTATGAATTTACATAGAGGTATAGTAAATTGAATGTGTGAAATTGGTTAATTTTACTTGAGAGAGACTACCATATAAAATTGGTTAATTCAATTGCTAATACATAGGAAAAAGGGGCTAAATGAATTTGGATTGAATGAACTTTAAATAACCTAAATGAAATTAGAATTCCTAATCACTTAGAAATTAGATTTGTTATGTAATGTTAGTAAATTTTTGTTAGAAAATAAAATCTTGATTTGATAATTGGTTTCTAAATCAAATCAATTTAGATTGAAATTAGAATTGGATTAAAAATTGATAGTAAAATTTAATCCATGTAGAAATGGTATTTAGACTCAAAAATTCACTTTATTACTTGCACAATCCTTACACTTGCAGAATCAATTGAACAATAACAAAGTTGGTGGTATTTTTATTTTTTTTCCTGTAAGAGTTAACAACTATAAAAAAAACACAAAAATAATCTCCATTTTCAAACAATCCCATTTCCAATTTGAGTAACGATATGTAGCTCCATTGGGGTTACAACCCTGTTTAAGTGATGATAGATGATAGACTAAATGAAAGATGAAATTAAATGAGTAATTTAATTTCACTTATTATTTAATGCAACATTAATACCATCTAAACTAGGTTTTACCCCAGTTGGGCAAAATAGCATTACTCTTCCAATTTTCATCAATTATGTACCATGTCCAACTAGGAAATTTTACCTTCTCGTGCATAAAATCATTGCAATCCCACAATATATCACGGTACAAAAAATTAACATATCATTCTCACATAAACATAATGACACATCAATGTTCATTAAATTTGCTATACATACTCTTGCCTGATTCATGAATTCTAAATTCATTGGCAACTATCAATTTATCATTTTTTCCATGACATTGCTTTAGTGTTTATTTAAGTACATATAATTACTTAATCTACTAACAAACTTTAAATTCTTGATCAAGTAAGATAAATCTTTCCAGCCGCTCCACTTATATTTGATGGTTTTTCAACTTAAAATGAATACCAAAGCTATCAAGTTCTTATAAGTAAAGCCTTTTGCTATTAACATTCTTTGAACTTGCCACTAATTTCATCTACTTTCATATTCTTTTTGAAAATCCATTTATAACTAATAGGTTTGAACTTGGTGAAATATATACTATCTAACAAGTTTTTTTTGCTCATAATAAATGACGTTTCATCATCTATTACTTCTTTTAAAAATGCAACATCATTTGATTTCATTGCCTTTTTATATATAAGAGGATCCGACTCTTTAAAATGCGCAACTACAATTTGTTTAATGTGTAAGTCTTTAGTACATTCTTCTTTTGTTAACCTCTCTTACAATATGTTGAGATGAATTCGAGATCGCCACTTAGGAAAAGTATAGAAGCGACGTTCATAAAATATTACATATCTTGATTCTATTACAACATTAACTTCAACTCTAGTACATTCTTCTTTTGTTAACATCTCTTACAAAAGGTTGAGATGATTTCGAGATCACTACTTTGGAAAAGTATAGAAACAATGTTTAGAAAATTTTACACATCTTGATTCTCTTACAATATTAACTTTAACCAAGTTATCAGACATATAACTAGAAATCTATAATATTTGCTATGTTGTATAACCTAAGAAAATGTATTCTGTTCTTTTTTCTCCTAATTTCTTTATTTTAGGTCCAGCAAGTCTAACAATAGCTTTACATCCAAAGCAGGTAAATAAGATAAATTAAGTTCTCTTTTTCCATAATTAATAATGTGCAATTTTGTTTCCTTTACCTGGAATTCAATTATAAATGTGACTTGCAGTTAATAAGCCTCTCCCTAATATCCCTTCATTTTGAATTACACAACATACCAATAACCATTTCAAAGTCCTTTTTTTTCTTTCCACTTCATTGTTTTGTTGAGGAGTATATGCAGTATATATTTCACGATTTATACATTTATACTAATGTTTTCACAAAATAAAAAAAAAAATTGATATTCACCTCCAATATCACTTCTAAGATATTTACTCATGGTGTTACATGGGTAGTTTACTTCAACCTTATATGTTAAAAATTCATCTAACACTTCGTATTTTAGTACACATAGGATAAATATAGCACTTAGAATAATGATCAACAATAAATTAAGTAATTGCATATATGCAAATATTATTATACTCTTCTAAAATATTGATATGTAAAAATTATGCTCCTTCTAAAATTTTTGATTAGCATATCAAGTCAACACTATTCTTCAAGAGTATACAGAAACACTATTCTTCTAAAATTTTGAACATTGATTTGGATACCATTATACGTATTCAAGAGTATTAAACATAATATAGAATATTAACTTATATAAAGCTGTGTCTTAAAAAGTAATAACATAATATTCTTCTTGAATATTAATTCATGTAACGTTGAGATTTATTCAAGAAAAACATTGTTATAAATATAGTACTAAAACTTACAAAGTAATTTTTTCAAGAACAATAATACAATATTTTGCTTGAATATTGATAAAAAAATAAAGTAGTTTTTCCTTCGAAATTAAATAGGCGACTCAAAATCATTTTCTAGAATATTGATAAGGTTCAAAACATTAATGCTTATAAATTCTTATTTGAGAACTATAATATAACATTCTTTGTTATATTAATATGCATGAAATAGTGCTTCTGCAGAACAACATGATCCTACTGATGTAACCATAACACACAAGATTCTACCGAAATATTGATTTGAATTGATGCTCTTCGAAAATTAATAATAAAATATTTCTTTTGAAATATTGGTAAGAATTAATATACTACATTCAAACAAATATATTTATATTATTAAACGGTATACTCAAATTGATATGCTTGAAATTGTGCTTTTGCAAGAGTAACATTAATATAAAGGTTTAATCCCAACCTTGAGGGTCCCCATCGCCCCATCCCTGAAGTATCGTGAGGGAAGTAAATTTCGGGATGTGTCTCAGCAGGTTAGGGAATAAGAACTTGCTCGTACACTAGTACCTACAAAAAGTCCAATTTCATATATCAGGAATCGAACTTTCACACTGTGGCTGCCAGCAAAATTGAAACTACCTCATTCCTGTCCTTTGCACCACGGAAATATGTCTCGGGGGGCTGAGCAACATTAATATATTTTGATGAATTATTGATACATAGTAATAATACAATATTTTTCTGAAATATTGACGTTAAGTTGATCCTCTTTCAAGAGTAATAATATAGTATTATTATGAAATATTGGAAAGGACTTATAAACTACATTTAAACAAATATATTCTATCATCAACTGGTATACTTAAAATGATATTACAAAGTTGAATAATGTATACTGCTCTATCTTTACACAATCGAAGGAGAATATTAATATTTTCTATTAAAGATGAATAAAGAGTATCTTTATTAGTTCAATTTGTTAGAGTTTGGCTTGATTTAACACAAAGAAATGAACCAAAATTCTTTTATTGCTCAATTAACTAGAACCGCCTCATGTTGATAACGTTTTATAAAATTAAGAAAAAATAGAAGAAAAATAATAAAGTCAAAATTCAAGTGTTTATTTCATTATAACAATGACTACCATATATAAGGTTTCAATGGGAGTTATAGTCTTATTAGAAAATATTTTTCTAGAGTAAGTAAGACCTGTTTAAGTATTTTGATAAGACTAAATAATTATCAATAATTATATCATAATTTTACAACAAAAATTTAAATTTGTTTTTGAATGATGGGAAGCTATGTCAGGATTACAAATTTTACGGATATATTTTGTAATAATATTAACTATTTTCTTCGTAATATGTCAAACTTCAGATCCGAATAGCTAGACATTTTGATAAAGTATATTAATTAAGATTTATGTCATACATGGTTTTCTTCTCTTTCTACGTAATTTTTTAAATGACCGGTGCAATTATTTAGTAGAGTCACTGTACTTTGTTTTTCTGTGAACCACCTACTAGCTCAATAATTGTTAAATACTAAATACAAAGAAATTTAAAATATAGCAAATGAAAGATACATTGAAATATAATAAAGCAATTTGCATATTCAGGGCTCGTTTGGTAGAAATTTTGAGAATTGATTTTTTGACCATTAGAAGAAAAGTTGGGTCCACATGTGAGAGAAGAAGTCAATAATTACGGCTTGAATGGTAAAATAACTGTAAAAAATCAATTTTTTGAGACAAAAAATCCCTACCAAACGGGGTCTCAGTTCATATCAAATACAAAAAACAAAATAAAAATAAAAATAGCAAGTGACAGATAAGTTTTGGAATATAATGAGGCTCAATTCATACTTAGAATCGTCGACTTTTCCAAGGTAATTTGTGAAAAGTTAATTGTTATTTATTCAACCCATCGCCAAACATGATAGCATTTTTTTTTTTATTTTTCGCAAGAGAATAAAAGTATAAGCAAAATATTGCCTCCATTTCAATTTTCCCATTTTGAATTTTCATCAATTATTATTTCCCATGTCCAACTACAGAATTTCAGCTTCTACTCCTTAAATCATTGCAATTTTGCTATCTCGAGCTAAAATTCAGATTGTACTCAACGCCTAAGTTGACTCTAGAGTGACCAAAGAGCGAGACGACGTAATAGGGCCTCTAAATGCCCTATCAATGATATATCGAATGGTGTTATTTCTTATTATATTTTATTATATACATAATTAATTATTTTTTATTACTCCATGAAATGGCAGCCACATGGTATCATGTGGAGTCCATTGAATCCCACAAAATTTTGGAATTCTGATTTTTCAATTTTTTAATTTTTTAATTTTTTTTTTTTAACTTTTCTTCAAAATTTAAATTTTTATTCCTCTTATATTTTAAGAATTGTGCACTACTTTTCTTGTAAAGGTCCAAATCCGAGATGGCCAATTAATTTTTCATTCCTCCCAATATCTAAGGTTTGTGAGTTCTATTTTTTCGGGATAATACATTTTGGAATAGTTATTTTTAGAAAATGTGTGGTTAAAAAATATAATTTTTTTTTAGATTTACGTGTAAAATTACTTTATGAAATAATGTGTTAGTGGAAATGAGTTATGAGAATAATGGGGCTCAAACAAAGGCTCAATGCTGATGACAATCAGATCACATTTGTTCTAATCTCAAGTATGAAGGATCAATATACTATTAGTACATATTGTTTCAAAAATATTAAAATTTAATTATGACCAATTAATTTTTCATTCCTCCTGATATCTAAGGTTTGTGAGTTCTATTTTTGGGATAATACATTTTGGAATAGTGATCTCTAGAAAATGGTGTAGTTAGAAAATAGGGAAAAATTTTGGATTTATGTGTAAAATTATTTTATCGAAGAATGTGCAAGTGGAAATGAGTTTTGAAAATAATGGGGCTCAAACAGGGGCTCAACATCGATGACCGTTAGACCACATTTGTTCTCATCTCGATTATCAATCTACTATTAGTACATGCTATTTAAAAAATATTAAAATTTAATTTTTGACCCTACAATGAAAATGAAAAGTGTCTTGATTGTGGTTATAAGTTGACAGAGTTGTTATGAAATCGTTTTAATTATTTTAGAGTTAGTGAGTAAAGCTTGAACAACAGAAGAATTGATTGGAGAAATGATAAATCTAATTATCAAGTAAAACTGTTGCACCACGTTAGTAATTTTTATTTATTTTTTTAAATATTAAATGAGAAATTGCAATCTTCACCGAACAAGTAACAATTAGAGTGCGTTTGATTGCCTATATTTTTTTATGAAAAATGTGTTTTTTCACCAAAATTCATACTTTTGTGCTGTTTGATTGCCATTTTTTTCCATGGAAAATATTTTCCCACTTTTGATTACGTGACCATATTTTTCTCAAAATCAAGGAAAATATTTTCTTTAGAAAGAGTAAGATTTTATTTTCCACGGAATTTACTCTCTCTTTCTCTCTCTTATTTATTCACTCTCTCTTATTAACCCACCAATAAAAAATAAACAAATATAATATTTTCTAGGTTGAAAATTAAATCAATCAAACACATTTAATTGACAATTTTCATACAAATAAATTCTAGGCAATTGAATTAGCTAGAATTTATATTCTTTTCATACAAATTTCATGCTTGCAATCAAACACACCCTTATAGTATTAAAATGACAGAGAAAGGAAAGAACGCCATTTTCGCCATAACCTCTGAGTTGGCATATGGTGAAATAGGATTTCTTCCCTTTGCTTCAAATGCCGATCCAAAGTTTGAACAACGTGTAAGGAGGGTGGAATATTCAAAATTATTGTCCCTCAAAAGAGGCAATGGGAGAGATGCCTAAGGATCTTCATGAAGCGCTTGTCAAACAGATGAGGGCCTCCCAAAATTAAGGCCCCTTTTTCCTCTCTCTCTCTCTCTCTTTTTTTTTTTTTTTTTTTTTTTTTTTTTGTGGGTTTCAAAGCATGTTAAATTTTTGGGAACATTACATTTTTAAGGTGGTTAAATTATAATTAAATTTATTAATTAAATAAACAATTAAGAATATTTTATTAGTTAGATATATTAAGTCAAAATACCATACAATTTATGATAACATTTATGTACTAGTCACAATTACTAAACGTTTCGATCACAAATAATATATTTCATAAGTCACAATTTATTACTGGTTATAAATTATCTAATTAGTTGATCGTGTATTATTTCTCGATCACAAATTACAAATTTCATAGGTCACAACTTTTTTGCCAATCACAACAAATCAATAGATCACGTATTATTTTTCGATCGCAAATCACAAATTTAATAGATCACAACTAATTTCACGGTCACAAATTATCAAATTAATTGATCACAAATTATTTATCGATCATAGATTATCCTATTAATTGGTCACAACTTATTAATTAGTCACAACTATTTATCGATCACAAATTATCAGTCACAACTTCTTTCTTGATCACAATTACCCAATTAACAAATCACAAATTTTCACTCGTCTCCCCCACCCCCAACCCATCATCGGCACCACCCCACCGCCACTATAGGCACTTCACCACTTCCATCTCAACTGTAACTCCAACCACACCAACAACACCACTGCACACCACAACCATCAATGCACCACCATCCCCTGTATCACCTATTGCGCCAGAACATAACTACCACCAACAGCATCGTTGCACACACCATTACACATAGATCAACAATGTAGATTACATCACCGCACACCACCCTATGCACATATTACCACCATACCACCACAGATTTCACACTTTTTTTTTCTGTCACACACACAGAGATCAGCACTGTACAGCTGTGTAACGCCCCTCAAAAGTGCCATCACCCTTACATTGCTATATGCGGCGCTGTGCATCAAGGCACTGCTGTAGAACAAACCACCCAAAATACCAAAACTCCAAACGATAGGATCAAGGCATCGTTGCAACAATGCTCACAAAAATCGTTGCATTGATGCTCACACAGACAAGAGAAAGAAGGAGAGATAGAGAGAGGAGGAAGAAAATGAATTAGGGTTTTGGAGTGAAATGCGGTGGGTATGTAAATTAATTTAATATTATAATCATGTTATTAGTATGAAAAAATAAAATCATCACCTGATTTTTGTAAAAAAAAAAAAAAGGCTTTTATATCTTATTTTTGAAATTAAAAAGTTAGAAAACATGGGTAGCTATAATTTCCACTTCTTTTTAACAATTAGAGGTCAGAAGACTTGTAACAAACTATAACACCTTTCTAATCAAAATTAACATTCAAGTTTTGACCATCCTTTCCTTCAAAATGCTAGAAGAGTGAAGTTAAAAGTGAACTTTTTGAAAATTTTATATCATTATTATTTTAACTCTGGTTGTTTTTATTTAGTAAATATTTATTTATAGTCATTGTATATAATTTTATTTTCAACTATTTTCTGATAGCTCGTATAAAGTTTAATTTAAGGCCCTAAAAATCTCAGGGTTGACCATAGATTTCAACTCCGTATTATGAAACAAAACTAAGTTAACTGCTACAGGTTACCTAGTCCATCTCTTTACAAGGCCACAAAGGCAATGAAGAAAAGTAAAGAGGTTTAAAAATTTATTTGGAAACTGAACTAATAAGTGTGCTCTATTTTAACTATCGACCTTAGTTTTCTTATGAAATTAGCACTAGACTTTCAATTTTTACCTTATTTAGTTACCATGTTCAACTCTGACTATGAAAAGTTGTGAATCTTTTGCCAGGAGATCGAGAACTCTATATGCAATAATTTCACGCATTAACATTTAAGACTATTGACGTCGGACAAGATAGCGATTATTCTGCAGGTTAGTTCAACGGATGATTCATAGGGATGAATACGAGAGAAAATGCTCAAAACACAGAAAAATCCTCTAACATTCAACTCAATTTTATTAAAATCCATAATGACAAAAAACAGCCCACAAGCCGGGCTATATAGCTAATAAAAACGTTATTATCGAAATTTTATAAAAAATAGCAAAATTCTAGTAATCATACCAAAATAAATTATGTAATAAAAAAAGTAACTTGCCAAAAGTCTGGCTCAAATCGAGTTCATAATCATCAAGAAAACGACAAATGAAATATTATCAAAAATGGGAAAAAAAAAACTAAAAATAGGAATTCGGAAGGAAAAATAGTGGATTTTGGCGTCGAAAACGACACCATCAAGTGTAGCTTCATGACCACGACGTGCGCGCCGAAAAGAGTTTTCCAAATTGAGGTCATAATTGCAATTCCGATAATCGTAGCCAAAGTTATGGTCAAATTACCAAAATAGCCCAAATTAGGAAAAGATAGCGATCACTTACCATCTTTGCGCTGATCTACCAACTTACAGTATTTTAGCACTTGATTCAAATCCTCCTACATCAGTCGCCCTGGGTTGGAAAGAACTCGCCATCGAGTTCACAATAACTTCATTGGAATCCACAAAACAAGGACTTAGGTACTTAGAAGTTTTCAAATGGCTAGGGAGGTGCAGTCTGTAGGCATTATCATTAATATTCTACAGGACCTCACAGGGTCCAATCTTCCGCTCCTTAAGCTTATTATACTCCTCACCAGGAAAACAATCACGAGTTAATACCGTCCAAACAAAATCACCAACATCAAAAAGTATCCAATGACAGTAACTATCGGCATGAACCTTGTACTTGGCATTACTATCTTGAATGACTAGCTTCACTTGTTCATAGATACCCCAAAGATGTTCTGCCACCTTATCGCCCTTGTGACTGAAACGACCCACACTTGAGATAGGGACTAAGTCAAGTACTCCAAATGGATTCCAACCAAAGACAATCTCAAGTGGGCTCATTCATGTAGTTCTATTCTTTGACCTGTTATAGGCAAATTCTACTTGAGGTAATGCCAAATCCCACTGCTTTGATTTAGTCCCAACCAATCTTTTCAAAAGGTTTCCCAAACTCCAGTTCACCACCTCAGTTTGACCATCTATCTGGGGTAGTAGGCACTGCTAAAGTTCAACCGCGTTCCCATTTCTCCCACAAGATTTTCTAGAAATAACTAATGAACTTGGTGCCACGATCAAAAGTAATTGATTGGGGAACACCATGTAAAAGCACAATCTCCCTGAAATAAATATGAGCTATCTGGGTAGCATCCATTATTTTTCGACAAGCTACAAAATTGAGCCATCCTGGAAAACCTGTCAACCACAACAAAAATAGAATCTAGCACCCATTGGATACGGGTTAAGCCTTATACAAAATTCATGTTGACATCAATCCAAGGGGCTTTAGGTATAGGTAAAAGCGTGTACAGTCTCATATTAGTGAGAGCTCCTTTGGACCATTGACATACATAACAACGCTCTACATAATGTGCCACGTCATTTCTCAATTTGGGCCAATAATAGTCAGAAGAGACTCAAGCCAATGTCTTATCTCGCCCATAATGACCTTCGTTATGAAGTTCATTAATAATCTATTGTCTTTGTGAACAATCTGAAATGCGCTACTGTAATCCACGAAACAGATAGTCATTATGAAAAATAAAACCATGTTGTTGATTATCAGTTACTGCCTGATTTATATTCTCGAAGGAAGGATCTGCAGCATACATATTAGGAAATGCCTTAAATCCTACAACTCTAGTGCTCATGGTGGTAAGGAGTAATGTGTGACGGGTCAATGTATCCGCGATACGATACAGACTCCCAGCTTGGTGCCTTAGTGAAAATATGAACTTCTGCAAGTACGCCACCCACTTGACATGCCGTCTACTCAGCTTGTGTTAACCATTGATATACTTCAGGGCCTCATGATTAGTAAGAAGAATAAACTTCCGCTATGCCAGGTAATGACGCCAATGCTTCAGGGACTGAACTATGGCATAAAACTCCAGATCATAAGTGGAATAATTCTTCTTTGGTCCTGATAACTTCTCACTGAAAAAGGCTACTGGGCGCCCTTCTTGACTTAGAACACCACCAATGCCAACCTCAGATGCATCACAATTTACCTCAAACACCTTTTCAAAGTCAGGAAGTGCCAAAACTGAAGCCTATCATATTTTGCTTGACAAATTGAAAGCTGGTCTCTGCCTCCTCGATCCACTAAAAATCACGTGCCATGAGGCATTCTGTGATAAGGGCAATCAGAGTGCTGAAATTTCTGATAAATCGACGATAGAAAGACGTCAATCCATGAAAACTTCTGACATCGTGCAAGGTCTTTGACTTGGGTCAATTCAAGATTGCCTATATTTTTTGACCAATCTGCATGAACACCATCAATAGACACAACAAAACCCAAAAAGGTCACAGAAGTTCGTATCAAAAAATCAAGAAGGTTATCAAAATGTGACACCCTTGATGGACTATAAATGAGGATGTCATCAAAGTAGACTACTACGAACTTCCCCATGAAAGGCAGTAAGGTCTGACACATAAACCTCATAAATGTGTTGGGCGCATGAGATAGTCCAAATGACATGACCATCTACTATTCGACACTAATAGAGCAGGAACTGCACATGGGCTCATCTTTCACAGATGTATCCCCTCTCCAATAATTCTACCACCTGTCGCTATAACTCTTTGGCTTTCTTGGGATTGAGGTGATATGCTGGTCGATTAGGCAAACTCGACCTCAGAATAAGGTTGATTTAATGTTGAATATCCCTCAGAGGCGATATCCCCGAAGGAAAATCCTCTGGCATTAGGTCAGAAGACTCCGTTAGCAACTACTACACCTCTGTTGGTAAGTCTGGAATTTTGTTTACCATACTATTCTCACGAGACAATAGAGCATAGACTACATCTTTAGCCCGATCTAGATTAAAATCCTGGACATAGAAAGTAGATTGGTATTATTGACTATCGGGGCAGGCGTGGTTTCTTCCCGACAAGGCGCTAACACAATCTTCTTCTCCTTGATGCTAAGAAAATATGTATTTTTTCACCCATCATGCATAACACTGCTATCATACTGCCAAAAAGCATCCATAGACACAACATCACACCAAACATTATCAAAATATTTCCTACCGATCAAAAAAGACACTAGATATTATCTTTCTACTATTACTTCATTGCCTTTATTCAGTTACGATAATTTATATAGATTAGGATGATGATTTGTCTTCAGTTCCAATTCCTGGACAGCCTCTTCGGATACTACGTTCTCACAATTGCCACTGTCAATGATCATCTTCCAGACTTTATCTGTAATTGTGCAGGTCGTGTAGAAAACATTGGTCCTCAACCAATCATCCTCTGAATCACTCTTGGGAGTCAACAAACTTTTGCGAACGACGATAGTCTCATGGCCATCTCCATATAGCACTTCTTCATCTTCATCATCATCATATACAGGCTCTCCACCCTCCTCCAATTCCCCTACCACGTCTTCCTCAATCAGGAGATTTCTACTCTCCTGACCCATCGGCTTTCTGCAATCAGTTGCTTTATGGCCATGTTCACCACATCTGAAACACTTAATATTTGAATTAGAATTGTCCTGTGATGGCTGATGGACAGGACATGATTCTTGAGGGTGAACTAGTTGACTACTTTCACTCCTGACCATTGGCTGATGGATAGGACATAATTCTTGAGGGTGAACTAGTTAACTACTTTCACTCCTGACCATTGGCCTCCTATTCTATTACTTTTTCACAGCAAGTGTACGCTAGTATGCTTCAAAAATAGTCCACAGCGAGTGAAGGCTGAGGACATCTTGCAGGGGCTGTTGTAATCGTCCCAAATACCGTGCCACCATTTGCTCCTCCGTCTCAGATAAATCATTTTGGGCTACCAATTGATAGAACTCTTCCGTATAATCATCAACCAATCATGTGCCTTGCCTCAGTGAATGGAGCCACTGAAACAAGGTTCGAGTGTAACCGAAAGGAAGGAAGTGTCCTTTCATCTTCTCCCAATCAATGATTTTGGCCTTGCCCTACCGCTTTTGTAAAAACCTCAACTGTTCCTACCATGCAGATGCTCTACCCTTGAGTTTAATGGCAACCAGTTTTCACCTTGACACGATCTAGGACCTCCTTATACTAAAAAAATACGCTCTACTTCATTCAACAAATCAACAAATCCTTCAACCCATAACGTACCAGAAAACTCGAACAAATTCACTCTGAAACCAAGGTATCTATGGCGATCCTCATCCACGATGCTCCCACTCGAGCACGATTGTGATATGGGTTTTCGAAATTGGTATCGAAATCGTGACACTCTGCTTCATGATTACCGAAATCCTATTCCACCAGACGTTGGGTTAACTCTGCAACCTGCCTCTATAAATCCTCAATCGTCACATCTTGAACGTTACGATCACGGTGTTGGACTTCCTAAATTAGAACCTACCCGTGACGACTACGACCACGTCCACCAACCATTGAGACTGATGGAAACTCACCCAGGAAGACGCTGACACTCTGATACCAACAGAGCAGGATAGGGATTATCCTACAAGCTAGTTCAGTAGATGATTCACAGGGAAGAACACAAGAGAAAATGCTCAAACCCCAGAGAAATCCTCTAACGTTCAACTCAATTTTATTAAAATCCAGAATGACCAAAAACAGCTCACAAGTCGAGCTGTATAGTTGAAAAAACATTATTATCAGAATTTTACCAAAAATAGCAAAATCCCAATAATCATACCAAAATAAATTACGTAATAAAAGAAGTAACGTGCCAAATGTCTAGCTCAAATCGAGTTCATAATCATCAAGAAATGACAAATGAAATATTACCAAAAATGGAAATGCTCAAACCCCAGAGAAATCCTCTAACGTTCAACTCAATTTTATTAAAATCCAGAATGACCAAAAACAGCTCACAAGTCGGGCTGTATAGTTGAAAAAACATTATTATCAGAATTTTACCAAAAATAGCAAAATCCCAATAATCATACCAAAATAAATTACGTAATAAAAGAAGTAACTTGCCAAATGTCTAGCTCAAATCGAGTTCATAATCATCAAGAAATGACAAATGAAATATTACCAAAAATGGAAAAAAAAAACTAAAAATGGGAATTCAAAAGGGGAAATAGTAGATTTTGGCCTCGAAAACGATGTTCGCCGATCGTAACTTCGTGACCACAACATGAGCGTCGAAAAGAGCTTTCCGAATTAGGGTATAATTGCGATTCTAATAACCGTAGCCAAAATTATGACCAAATTAACAAAACGTGTTCAAAATTGCCTCAACTATGAAAAAATTGCGATCACTTGCCATCTTTGTGCCGATTTGCCAACTCATGGTATCTTAGCGCCATTTGACATCTTAGCATCGCTTGATTCCGACCCTCTTGCATCAACTATTGCAGTTAGAATTTTCACGTCATGTATTAGTTCTATTAGTTTTCAAGGATGATGTTAAGTATTATGGCTAATGGGATAAGAAATTGGAAACTCAATGCTAATTTTGTAAAAATCAAGTTTAAGGACCAAAGTGAGGCACCCCATAACTTCAACATCAAACTGGTTTTTAACCCAATGTTCGTATGTTTTTTTCACAGTCAAGCCACAATATGAATTTAGGGAGAAGGATAAACTAGATGATTTGGAGTTTTCCTCATGTATTTTCTGAGTGATTAGTTTTCTCAACTCTTCCTTAGAAGAAAAATCAATGAATGCCTATTTCATTGGCTAGAAGGATTTGTTAATAAAATTAATAATTTTTAGCACAAACTGATTTGGCCATATATTGCAAATTTTAGACATATGCCTTATTTTGTCAACTTCAACTCGTACTGGGCTTCTAATTTCTTAATTAAATGTTCACAAATAATTTAAACTCAAGACAGGGACTTCCATACTTTCTGGGTGCGTTGCACGTTAGTTGATTAGATATGAAAAAGAAAAGGGAAGTTATGCTTACAAGGAAGGGAACGGGGAGCAAGGAAAACTCAACGTTCCAAGTAGATATGGAAGTTAAAATGGAGATCGGGAAGTGTTTCTCATCTACAAGTTGTGAACTATTAAGAATCCAACTCTAGTGATGGATGGGAAATAAACTTTTCAAAAGACAGGTAATGTTGATTATTTTTGTACATGAGAACAAGATTTATGCATGAATGAGCTTCCTAGAGAATAGCAATCAATGATTAAATTGAAATGAAGTAAAAATGATATGCATGCCCAAGGGCTACAGATGGAATATCATCACAAGCCTTGGATAGTAATCCAGGGTTATAGTAGGGGAGCGCACAATCAGAGCTGAGCTATATATACAAACTTTTAGAGTTCCAACTATACCAAGCCTAGGATATTGAGGCTCGATAGTCTCCAATTTTGAATCATTGAATTCAAGATTGACATTTTGATAAGTACTTTAAGAAGGTTAAATCGAGGCTTAAATGAAGAGCTGTACTCTGAAAATTTGATTCAAATGAACGATTACACGGGACAGAAACTAAAGAAATAGAAAATACAAGAAATATGAGCTATTCGAGAGGCTCATTCTCTCCTCAAGTTTGCTAGATTCTTCCTGCTCTTCTTATTGCTTCTTTCCTGCCTTTTATAGTAGTAGGTATTCTTCTGGAATTTCCCTCTTAATGGTCTGCACATGCTGTTGGTTGCAAGCTCACGTGTTTTCCCTCTTGCTGCACTGGTTTGTTTCCCTTATTGCCCCTGCCCTGTTTCACCTAATCACGCCTTGCATATGTCATGTTAATTGGTGGCCTATCATTACCCCTCCCTTCGAGTCTCACCTTGTCCCCAACGTGAAAGGAGGGAAACTGTTGATCAATTAAATCATAAGGTTCGTATGTTGCTTCAAAATGAGGCATACCCTTCCATTGAATCAAAACATCATGGCCACGAAGGTTGCCCTGGTCTTACTCCTAGTATTGCCTCCGGCTCTACCAGCATTTCCAACTCCTCATTTAGTTGAGGTGGTAGTTCCTCTACTGTTTGGAACGTTCCCACAACTATTCTTAACTGGGACACGTGGAACACCCGGTGGATGTGGGCTATGGGAGGTAAATTAAAGTCGCTATGCCACTTTCCCCACCTTCTGTGTCACCGTGTACGGTCCATAAAACCTTGGAGCCAGCTTCTCATTTGGATGGTTGGCTAAGGACTTCCTTCTATACGGCCTAATCTTGAGGAGAACCTGGTCACCCACCTCAAAACTGACATCACGCCGTTTAGCATCTGCACTGTGTTTTATTCTAGATTGTGCTCTGAGTAATTGCTCCTTGAGTTCTTCTAAGATTAAGTCTCTTTCAAACAATTGTTGCTCTACAGTTGAGACTATGGTTGAACCCTTTTCAAATCGTATCAGCAGGGGTGGCTCTCTTCCATAAACAATCTGGAATGGGGTGGTTCGAAAGGAGACATAATAAGACGTAATATACCATAGTTTTACCCACGGCAACCAACTGTACCAAGCCTTGGGTTTGGTGGAAGCAAAGCATCGCAGTACGTCTCCAGTGTGAGATTAACCACTTCTGATTGGACATCGGACTGAGGGTGGTATGCGGTGCTCCTCTTAAGTTTAGTGCCCTGTCGACGAAATATTTCTATCCAGAACTTGCTCATAAAAATCTTGTCACGGTCGAACACTATGGATTTTAGCACTCCATGAAAGCGAACCACCTTTTT
Source organism: Olea europaea var. sylvestris (assembly GCF_002742605.1). Taxonomy (NCBI): domain Eukaryota; kingdom Viridiplantae; phylum Streptophyta; class Magnoliopsida; order Lamiales; family Oleaceae; genus Olea; species Olea europaea. The sequence goes on along the minus strand of NW_019251834.1, from coordinate 24,822 downwards.
AATGAATAAGGCTGCCACCTACTAGCTGTAAAAGGATACTTCAACCCCACGAAATGTGCATACTTACTTAGTCGGTCCACTACCACCAGCATTGTGTCCATCCCTGCCGATTTAGGCAACCCCTCAATGAAATCCATAGCAATTTCTTCTCACACTTAATCAGGTATAGATAGTGGTTGCAAGAGACCGGCTGGCGACAAGGCTAAGTATTTATTTTGTTGGCATATTAAACATTGGCTGACGTACCGTTGGATATCCTTCCTCATCCCTTTCCAGTACACGTTAGCTGCTAAGCGCCTATAGGTCTTTAGTACCCCAGAATGCCCACCAATGCTCCCATCATGGCACTCTTGCAACAACAGAGGCACCAAAGCAGACTCTTTTGGTATCACCAGCCACCCCTTGTATAATATCTACCCATGCGACAGAGAATACCCTAGTTGTGGTAGTCGATCTGCCTCTATATCCTCCGCTATCTTTCCCAAGTTTCATCTGCTTTAACCTCTCCTATTAGCCTTTCCAGTGGCAGCACCTTCAAGACAGTTATAGCCGTCAACTAAACCGCCGAATTTATCCTTGACAACGCATCAGCCGCTTTGTTTTCAAGCCCCGACCGGTACTATATGTCGAAGTGATACCCCATTAGCTTAACCAACCACTTTTGATAATCAGGATTAACCACCCTTTGTTCCATCAGACACTTCAAGCTTTATTGATCAATCCGGATGATGAACTTCTGTCCCAAGAGAGAATGCCTCCATTTTTGAATTGCAAAAATGATGGCCATTAACTCTCTTTCATATACTGACTTGCTACGGCCGAGGAGATTTAATGCATGACTGAAATAAGCTACGGGGCGTTGTTCTTGCATTAAAACTGCCTCAAGTCCATGCCTTGAAGCATCAGTCTCCACGATAAACTGTTTGCTAAAGTTCGGCAAAGCTAACACTGGAACTGAAACCATGGCTTCTTTCAATTTTTGGAACGAAGCTTCAGCTATCCCATCCCAGTAAAAATTGTCTTTTCGCAACCTTTCGGTCAAGGGCCAAGCTAGTTGTCCATATCCCTTTACGAACCTTCGATAATACTCGATTAAGCCCAAAAATCCACGTAGATCTCTAAGATTTCAGGGACTAGGCCAGTCACACATTGCTTTAGTTTTTGACTGATCTGCTGCCATTCCATTTTCTGATATAATGTGCCCCAAGTATTCAATCTCTGTCTGCCCAAACTGACATTTCCTTCTATTGGCATACAACTGATGTTTAGTCAGTAAGGCACCCACACATTTAAGATGATCACAATGTTCCTCCATGTTGCAACTATAAACCAAAATGTCATAAAAGAAAACCAAGACAAACCGTCTTAATTGTGATTTAAAGACCTCATTCATGAGTGATTGGAAAGTGGCTAGAGCGTTTGTCAATCCGAACGGCATAACAAGGAACTCGTAGTGCCCCTCGTGAGTTTGAAATGCTGTTTTCGGGATATCTCCCTCCATAACCCGAATTTGATTATATCCGACCTTAAGATCTAGTTTGGAAAAGACTGCTGCTCCGTGCAATTCATCAAGGAGTTCCTCAATAACTGGATTAGGAAACTTGTCCAGCATTGTTACCTGATTTAATGCCCGGTAGTCCCATAAAAACGCTAGCTCCCATCTTTTTTCTTGACCAATAATACCGGGCTGGAGAAGGGGCTCTTGCTTGGCTTGATAATACCTGCTACTAACATCTCCCGAACCAATCTTTCTATCTCATTTTTCTTCACATATGGGTAGCGATAGGGCCTTACGTTTACTAGTGCTACCCCTAGTTGCAATACTATAGCATGGTCCCGGCTATGGTTCGGTGGGAGGCCCTGGGGGTCTTCAAATACCCCAAGGAAGTCGGCTAGCACCCCCTCAAGTTCTACTGGTGTACTCATTTGTAACTCCTCAGCCGTGATGCTTCCCAGCTCCAACAACACTCCCTCCCCACTCTCTATAAATGCCTTAATCATCTATTTCATAGAAACCAATGTTTTGCTTAGGCTGGGATCACCATGCAGGGTAACAATGTGCCTCCCAACCTGAATTTCATTGTGAGCTCCTTCCAGTCTATCTGTGTTCCACCCAATGTAGCCAACCATTTCACCCCAAGGATTACATCCGAACTGCCCAATTCAAGAGGCAGGAAATCTTCAATAACCCACTCCTTGAACAACGAGGCCCATCCCCATGACTACTCCATAGCCGGTAGTGGCTATTCTGGGAAGCCCAATCCTTTGCACCAACTCTGTTGAAATAAAATTATGGGTAGCCCCGCAATCGATTAGCACTACCAATTGCCCCATAATTTCCCCTTTTAACTTCATGGTCCGAGGTGGAGTCAACCCCACCACCAAGTTCATGGACAGCTCAACCAGTTCTCCCAATTCTGCTAACTCCTTGCTCCCGACGTCCATCCCCATAGTCAACTCTTCTACGTTTTCTGGTCCTTCTTCGTCTTAGATTATCAATACTTCCAGCTCCTTATTTTTGCATCTATGCCCAGCCGTGTATTTCTCGTCACAACGAAAACATAGACCCTTCTCTTTCTTAAGTTGTAGCTCGGCCTCACTTATCCTCTTGAAGGAGGAAAACGAGGGTCGAGCAGCTTTCTCAGCGGACACCCCCTTAGCACTCATAGACGGAGGTGATCTGGGAAGAGAATACGATGAGGGCCTCATAAATGGGGGATGCAGGCTTACATTGGATTTACCTCTATTTGGGCTAATCCCTCCCTGGGCCAATTTAAGAGCCTGATTTTTTTCTTCTATGCGTTGGGCCACCTCCATCATTTGGCCCAAGCCTGTGGGCCTTAATAACTACACCTTAACCCGTATTTCAAGTCGCATCCCATTAATGAAGTTTCCTTCCAAAATCGCTTCAGATACTACGTCAAGAGGTACCGCCAATGTCTCAAAGTGTCGCCAGTATTCTCGCACGGACCCCTCTTGCCGAAGTGCTAGGAATTTCTCCTCAAGTGTCCCTTCATGAGAAGGTCGAAACCTCTCCAATATCAACAATTTCAGGTCCTTCCAACTCTGCAATTTTCGCCTCTTCTTTTCCCACTGGAACCATGCTAGTGCCTCTCCTTCCAAGCACATCGTCGTGGCTTCCAATTTTTCCTCCTCCACCATCTGATTAATGGAGAAGTAACGCTCTGCTCTAAAAATCCAACCATCCGGGCCACCACCATCGAACAGAGGTAACTCCAGCTTCTTATTTCGTTGATCCGATCTCCACCCTTTGTTCATACAGCTAATACCCTTCATACCTTGACTGACCTTCGTCAATTCCGACGTAACCCCTGAACTGGGGGTTATATCAGACGTCGAACCCCTTCGTCCAACTTCCCTTTCCGCCCTCTCTCCCGCTCCTCCCACTTGCTTATCATCCAATTAAATTTTTCCATCATGGTTGACATTTGCCCTTGCAGATCCGATCGCAAGGAATTGAGACCCGTTTGCAACCCCTGCTGTAGTTCATCCATCTATCCTTCAATGCTTCCAACGCGGTCGACTAACATCATTTCCAGGAAGGTGCTCTGATACAAGAATGATAAAAAGTACTTTAAGAAGGTTAAATCGAGGCTTAAATGAAGAGCTGTACTATGAAAATTTGATTCAAATGAACGATTACACTGGATTGAAACTAAAGAAATAAAAAATACAAGAAATATGAGCTATTCGAGAGGCTCATTCTCTCCTCAGGTATGCTAGATTCTTCCTGCACTTCTTGTTGCTTCTTTCCTGCCTTTTATAGTAGTTGGTATTCTTCTGGAATTTCCCTCTTAACGGTCTGCACATGCAGTTGGTTGCAAGCTCACGTGTTTTCCCTCTTGCTACACTGGTTTGTTTCCCTTATTGTCCCTGCCCTGTTTCACCTAATCATGCCTTGCATATATCATGTTAATTGGTGGCCTATCACATTTTTAATTGGAGCATTAGTACCAAAAGAATTCACATACAACGAAGCAATTTTAATTAACAATAATTAAAGGTTTCACTTCAAACTGATCGAATATTAAATCTAGTAATACACTTTAAAATCATAAATTGCGAGCTTCAAACAGCTTTCTCCAAGCTTGAGCATGGTCTCATTGACTATTTTTTAACAGCAAGTCTTTTAATCCCATCTTTGCAGTTGCACCGTATATTTCCAAGTAGTAGTTTGAAGCCCAGTCATTCTCACAAAATTACCAACAGTTTTCACAACTCCACTGATGAAGTAGCTACCTCATGTTGATAAGACGAAAATATAGCATTCATATGGAGAACCTTATCAAAAATTGCAGATTACATATCACAACTACCTTTTCTTTGTGAGGCCTGAACAATCATCTCTATCTGGAAAACATAGCCTTTTCTCCGAAAAGAACTTATGACATCTTCAAGCACAGATTTCTGGTAAAGACTTCAAACCCAACAATAATAATCAAAAGCTTGTAGGTGAAGTACATACCATTAATTAATTGTTCCTGAAAAATAATAATAAAATAAATTTTGATTGTACCAGATTGATCCTGTTTAGTCTGATACACCCGGCCAAAGAAAAGTCTGCACAAGGACATTTACCCCTCTTCTCGTCAATTTACACATAAGATTCCATCCATGCAAACCACCACCTTTAACATAACGAGTTCAAGTGACCATGCTCGCACCTGTCTCCATCTGTTTCTGAAACTCAAAAAAATTTCAGCTAGCAAGCATATTTAAAATATGAAGCTCAGAGAGTTTTTATTCTTACTTGATGAACCTCTGCAGGTATTTTGGCTGCAGATGAACATGAAAAAGAAACAAACATCTAATTAGATTAATTAAAAGAAAAGCAAACACTGAAGAATGAGCAAAAACTAAAGAAGCAATGTAAATTCACTTATCCTTTTCATTTTTCATTTTAGAAGTACATGACAAATCAAACTGCTTGTTGCACTTGAACTAAAATCATTTGCATGAGAAAAACATTGATCACAGCATAGAAAAATGCAACTTCACAATTTTAGATAACATAAAAGATAATATCTCCTTTCCATTTCCATTTGATGATAAAACTTATATGCTGTGATAAATATGCATCCATTATGACAACAAAATTGCTCGAGGTATGCTTTAGACCATGCATATAAACAGTCCCTGAAATGAAATTAATTAGGACCACTTCATGGTTATCATTCAAAATAAAGAAAGCCAAAAAACACACCTAAGTCGAGCTTCTTGATTCAGGGTCTCAACAGCTGCAGTAAAAGAGAATTTACGAAAAATATAAAGCTAAGAGCTAAAATTGCTGATCATCACACTCAACAATGAAGACATGTTCAATTTGCTGAATCTTACAATGTGATTTTCCCCATATAATTGCTGCAATTGTTTGACAACGTCCTGAGTTCCATCAGGGCTCCCATCATCCACTAATATAATTTCGAAGTCAACATCCCTGATCAGACAACAGATAAAAGTTACTACCACAACTTGGACAAGCAATAGTTTGGCATAACAAAGGGCTTACAGTGAGGCAATATTACAGAATTTCAGATTCTACGTCCAAACCGTTCAAGATAAATACGAATGAAAAGAGGGGCAACAAAATAACGAAAAAGAATGCCACTCTTGTCAAGTGTTCATATACTACATAAACGTTCTTGTAGCACATTCCTCGTCTCATGAGCTTCATTAAACTTTCGTTAGTGGCATAGACCTTGCTCGCAGATTCAAAAATATTCCCCTGGAAGATGAGTGAAAGAACGAAATAAAAACAGATATTACAAATCCAAAGTTACTGTAATAGTAATAGAAGTGAAATCGAGGATAACTGTAGTCTCTAGAATGTAACACAAGAAATTTTGGGAGGGAGAAAACAACATACCAGAAACATGCAACAACAATTTGGACTATAACTCGCAACTGAAGTGGTAAATATTGGCGATTTACCCATCCAACAACTGGCCAGAACTGCATAATATTCGTCCAATTTAATACAAAGTCACATCACATTTTGCCCTTCTTACTCAATAATAGGTGACAATTTTGGAACACGAAAAGTAAAAATAAAATTATATCACGTAGTCCATGACGTATACTGCACAGCGGGTATTCCTTCTTAATTTTGGATTTCACGTGGTCCAGGGTCTTCCTGTGCATATTGTAATATCCAAGTAAGCAAAATCCTTTTGTCTAATCATTTTCTTTAGGCTAAGATTGAACTGAAAACAGTAAAGTCAAGAAATCCATATGCCCGTTCCAAACAAAATTCAAGGAGAATTAGAGAGCAAACCAATTATGACAAAGCTTCATCGACAGTTACTGAAGACAAAACCAGAAATAAGATATTGACGTCGCCCCAGAACATAAAATCAGGAATATGGTATTAATAATGATACAGAAACCTATTTTAAGCCATTTAAATTTGATTCTCTAACAAGAAGGTTTTCCAAGGAAGTAGAAACTATGACTACTATTGTCCAGAAAAGAACCTAATTTGTTCAATTTTCATTATTGTGCATGATTAGCAAAAATAATTTATAAGCTGGAAAGGTGTGAGACAAACTCACCCTCAACAACAAACTCATAGTAAATCATGAAAAAGAGATTGTTCCAAGGCGACCACGTCAGTTGCTCCACCAACACCTGAAAGAATTTAATTTGGCATTTAAAGTATCTGATTATCCCAGTCTTTTCTCTTTCTAATTTTTTTACCCGTGGTCAGATACAGGAATTTCTGTTGACAAGGAAGATGTTAAAATACGAAATATTAAAGCTGCAAGCGATGACAGAAAGTATCAGAGAACAGGGGTGTGAGGAATACCTTCTTGGCAACAGTTTTTGTATCCTTCCTCCCTTTTAAAACTTTGTCCAGCAAAACGTGAAAAAAATGCCCAAGCAATCCCAGATAGGCAGCGCCAAAAATCTGCATTTAGGTAAAAATTAGAAATAACAAGTATGTTAAAACCCAATTTCATAGTATTAAACACAATTTTTTAATCAATAATTGTTTATGGTATCAGAAAAGATAAAGGTCTTATTATTCAAGTTTTGCTGTCACTCATTTATGAAACTTGTTCATGTGTAAGACCTTTAATGAATGAATCTTGGCGGCAAATGCAGAGCGTGCTGAAGATAAATTTAAATGGTTTTCCCTCTCCAAAGGCTTAAACTTTTAGATGGGATAGTTCAATACATAGAAGGACGACAAAGAACATAGTGGACAGGTGTAGCAAATGATCCCAATTATTGGCATAGTTCGTAGGGGTTTATGCAATAGCAGCTTCAAAAATGCAATAGTGCATGAATGAAGAAAATCACAATGAAGACTCAGTGTCAGCGTTTTTATCAATTGTGTGCTGACACAGCATAAATGTATACTTATGATTACAAAACAAAGATGAAACTCAGTACAATTCTCGTTTACAGGGTAGGTAAACATTCTTAGAGATATCAATGCTATTATGTAAAGTGAAAGAAGGAAAGGAAGGAAGAAGAAAATACTGAACTTTATTAAAGAATAAAAAGAAGTTACAAATCTACTTTACTGTCCAGTCTTTGCATTAATTATTTAATAGCTTTCAATCTATATCAAGACAGAAAAATTAATTATCTATAAAACAACAACACAAAGGGGAAATAGTTAGTGTCATTTTCAGGATAGACCATTTGCAAAAGCCAGATGAAATCAAGAATTGTAGAACATATTTAATTGGGGAACATTTACAGTAGAAATCATAGATCCAACCCTCAAAAACAGCAGAATTTGCTAAGCTATATGCCAACATATATGTCTGTTATGGTTGGAGTTCAACTTCAACCAAAACCAATTAATTTCCAACCAAATTTAATCAATAACCAGCAATTATAAAATCAAGATGCAGAGTACAGATTGTAATTACTCAAATTGAAGGAATATAAACTGAAATTACAAACTAGAACCAGTTTATGTCCAACCAAAATCAACAATTCATTCCGTTAATTGATGTTTCCATTACAATGCAGGGCTTACAAGTAAAAATAAAATACAAAAGAGAAATAGATAGACCTGCAGAGGAAGAAAAGACAGAGACTTGGAAGACAGATTTATAGAAGGATGAAGAGAAGAAGGAGAACCGAGAAAAATAGAAGAAAGCAGGAGAAATAGAGAAGTAGGAGGAGGAGAGAAGAATACCAGATAAAGAGAGACGCCAAGAAGAACACAGCAGCAGAGAAACGGGAAGAAGAATGGTAGAGGAAGGGAAAAGACGACCTTTCAATTCAATGCTCCCCTCCTTCTTCATTGTCTTCCAACAACCCTATATAGAGCAAAATAACAACCAAAAAGGGCTTGGGCTAACCCACCATACAAGCCCAAGTAGATAAATAAAAATAAGAGAAAATTACCTTGAAACCTACTTTTAAACAATAGTCTTCAGAAATAAAAGGAATTAATTTTCATTTCACAAATCAGGTGGTAACTAGAAATTATTAAATTAATTAATACATAGTTAATAATAAAAAATGTTTTATATCTTCCCCCAGCCAAAACCACCCACGCACTCACTCAAATTAAACTTTTTCTCTCTCTTCTTCCTAGCATCTTCCAGGGATTGATAAAAATGGAAAATTCATAAATTATAAATCTCAGAAATTTCAAAGTCACGCGTCATTGATGGGATGCATCACGACAAATCTGCTCCCATGACTTCATCACCCCCATTCCGCCACTATTGCAGCCATGAGTTTCTATCAATCGAACTAAAATTTTGATTCGACCGAGTGCGCCTGTTCTTCTAATTTTGATTCAATTGGTTGGTGTTTTTTGAAGGTGTTAGTAGAAGTTATAGTAGTGATGATTGTTGTTGTGGATTTGAGTTAAAGATGTTAGTAGTGGTGGTAGTTATTATTTTTTTGAACAGATCTGCTATGGTGGTTGGATATCTGATTTTTTCTGTTCGAGTTCTGGTTGTGACTATTTATGACCAATTTTGTATTGATTGTGACCGGCTGTGACTCGAGATTGATCCAGTCACACACAGTCACATTAAATAAAAACTTGGTCACAGACCCCGTATCAATTTACCCCAGATCTTGTATCAATTTTTAACCCACACACTCTATTTCTTTCCCCAAAAATTAGTTCGGCACTCTCTTACCCAAAAATCAGATCTATGACTTCTTCCCCACCTACTTCTCTCATCATAGTTTCACGAGAGAAGTGTAGTGGTGCTAGTTGGTGTTTTTTGAAGGGTTGATCGAAGTTATGGTAGTGATGATTGTTATGGATTTGAGGTGAATGTAGTATTTATGGTCATCAATTTGAGTTAAAGATGTTAGTAGTGGTGGTGGTTATTATTTTTCCGAACAGATCTACTGTGATGGTTGGAGAGCTGATTTTTCTGTTCGAAATCTGGTTGTGACTATTTGTGACCAATTTTGTATTGATTGTGACCGATTGTAATTTGAGATTGATCTGGTCACAGAAAGTTACAATGAATACAAATTTGGTCATAATTAGTCACATCGAAGCCAAAGTTAGTCACGATGATTCTCAGATAACATAAGTCAGTGAATTAGTCACATATAATACAGGTATGGTCACAGATAACACATGAAATTTCAAACTTTATTTCTTAATATTGAAATTGATCATATGCATATTCATCCCACTTAATTAGATCAGAGATTCAATAGAACTAATCATAGATCTAATGGAACTAGTAACAGGTCATTGCCAAAAAAGAAGAAAAAAGGTAGTCGGTGATTGGTCACCGGAATATTCGTCGAACGGTTGTTGGAGCATCGTCGGGAGGTCGCCGAATCGTCTCCAGAGCAGTCGTCGAAATTGTCATCGGAGCAATCACTGGAATTGTTGTTGGAGCCGTCCCTGGAGAAGTCGCCGGAGGTGGGGTGGAGAGAGAAATAGAAGGGTTTAACGCGATGGGTGGGTGGGGTTGGAGGTGAGGTGGGGTGGGTAAGTAAATTAATTATACTATATTATAATTAATATTTAATAAATTTGATTATCACCCGATTTTTGAAAGATTTTTAGAAATTTGTTAATTTTGAAATGAGATTTTTAAATGGAGGATTTATGTGTTGTTACCTAAAAATAAATTGAGCGAGGCCATGACAATGTCCACAATTTAATTTTACACATATAAAGAAAGGAGAAAAATGTATAATAGTACCACTTTGAGAAGAAGTCGTCTGAGTTGAAGTTTTTGAATGCCAGTGAGCTTCTGGTCGTTCCCGTAGTTATCATCTGCAAAATCCCAATTCAAGATTTCTTGAATAATCAAAAGTAGCGCATACCCAGACATCATCAAGCCCATGTAAACAAAATAAATAACATAATCAACACATCACATGGAAGAAGAGAAAAACTAAGTAAACAACAAAATCAAAATAAAAATAAAAACCTGAAGTTAAAAGAAAGTTAAGACCTTGGTTCTTAAGGGTATTATTAATACTGTTGCAATCCCTTCTTTGCGAAAGACCCCATTTTTCTTCGCTTTGTTCACTCTTCTTTCTACTGATCCAGTGAAAGAGAGTGAGAAAATGGGTTTCTGTTCTTACAACTTCAGTTCTGGTCGTGGCGGAGCTCTCCGCGCACTCTTCTACGCATTTAATTTTACAGATAAAGAAAGGAGATAAATATATAACACTACCACTATGAGAAGAAGTCGTCTGAGTTGAAGTTTTTGAATGCCTGTGAGCTTCTGCGCCACTATATATTCTATATTCATTTGCAAAATCCCAATTCAAGATTTCTTGAATGAGTGATGTTATTCGTAGTCGTTTACTGCGGTAGTCGTCCTACGTAAAAAGTACTACATATCCAGACATAAGAATGGTTGGCTCGGAACTCGGCTTGAAAAATGTCCAAGCAGGCTGAGCTCGAGGCTCAATTTAAAGCTCGGGTCCAGCCTAATTTTAAGGTTATGAGTAGAGTTCGAGCCGCGTGGCTCGTCGGCTCGAGCTCAAGCATTAATTAAAAAAAAAAGAAAAAAGAAACCGAACAAAGGCAGCCGATGCCATTAAAAAGAGAGAGAGAAAATCGAGCAGGCTCAACTTACTAAGGGCCGAGCCTTTCTTTTTGGCCGTGCTCGAAAAAAGTCCGTTTGATTTGACTCAAAGCGAGTCTGAGCCTTGAGTTTCAGCTCGCGAGTCGACTCGACTTGTTAATAGCCCTACGCAGACATAATTAAGCCCATGTATACGAAACAAATAATATAATCAACACCTCACATGGAAGAAGAAAGAAAATAAGCCCCAGTTTGCTCTTCATTTATGGGGAAAAATATATTATGGAATAGTGATTTTTTGGAGAACGTGTGGTTAATAAGTAAGAAAATATTTTTGAAATACGTGTATTATTATTTCATGAAAAAATATGTAGTTGAAAATAAGAATTGGAGAAATGCATTCTCGAAAAAATGGGGATCAAAAAAGATATAAGTATTACCCAAAAAAAAAAAAAAAAAAATATCTCCACGAAGACCATCTCTACTCTGTGCGAAGTGGTCTCTGCTCTGTGTGGACCATCTTCACTCCGTGTGACGAAGATGTTCATTCTATCTCCGTTCTGCGTGGAGACTTCACACTCTCCGCACATAGCGAAAACCATCTCCGCAATGTGCGGAGTCTTCACACAAAGCAGAGATGCTCCGCATAGAGTCCGAGGCTAAATTATATTCTTTAAAATTCAATCAATTAAAAAATAATAATAAAAAAAAGAAACTTACATAAAGCAATTGATGAAGCCTATACAATTTATTTATGCTTGCAACTTGATTTGATTTTCGGAGAAGAAAAAAGAAGGGTAAGGAAGATGAAGAAAAAACACTACAACACTCTGGCAACTCGATTTGATTTTCGAATTTGGAAAGAGAAAGAGATGAAGAAAGAAGAAAGGTAATAAGATGAACAATCTTAGAGGAATGGTATATCGCTGAGTACAACAGGTAATAGCCCAACACATTGTTTTCATCAACTAAAAAGGTAATAAATAAATAAATAAAGTACAAAACGATGTATATTTGTGACACGTGTCTCACCAAGTCCTTTGCTCTTTATATATATAGGATATATATTTTTTTGGTCAAATCTGACTATTACTTTTAAGTAGTACCATGATGAAACATGTTAGCGATGACAAAATTTCCCAAGTATCAATAGCTTAGCCCAATTGTAGGTTGCCACTTAGGACCTCCCTTCCAAGCCTACAGGACAAATTGAAAAAATGTCCCCAATTTAAGTTGTATTTTTGGAGAAACACGTTTTTCTAAATCATCTAATTTTTAACTTCACATATCATTAACAATTTTCCAAACTAGAAAAAAAAAATAGTTTAAGGTGAATTATAGTTTGAATCAGTAGTGCTACTTATGAGTAAAAATAAAATAACCTGATTTTCTAAATTCAGCCAACAAGCTGACATAAATTTCAAATCCATTGTTCTTACATACAACCATAGAAATAAGATATAAAAGTTCACAAAAATTCAAATCCAATGTTCTTATTAGGAACACCAAAAATAGTTTAAGGTGAATTGTAATTTGAATCAGTAGTGCTACTTATGAGTAAAAATAAAATAACCTGACTTCTAAATTTTCTAAATTCAGCCAACAAGCTGACATAAATTTCAAATCCATTGTTCTTACATACAACCATGGAAATAAGATATAATAGTTAACAAAAATTCAAATCTAATGTTCTTATTAGGAAAACCACACAGGAAAAAAAAAAAGAAGAAGAAGAAGAATTCAACACTCAATAGTATCCTTTATTCAAGCAAGTGCAACAAGACTGAAGAGAAGCCATCACTCCATGCTTCTACACTTCATCATCTATTCATCATCCTTGGCATTGTTGTTCGATAAATATCTGTCTGCACAAATTGTAGTCAATTATATAAAATGAAGTTAAAACTAAAAATATAATTGTTTTTTCATCAAATTTTCTGCGTGCAAATACAAGTCAAGTCTGTGACCATATTTCTGTATTTTGTTTCATCGAGTGTATATCTGAACAATCCAAAAGATTTATTTCCTACCAGTTAACTGGTCATCTGCGAAAGTACAATGAGTTATAAATGACGATAATCTTTTGTACAATCAGAATTTGTCATCATATTTCAGGTATTTATGATTCACATCATTGCTTGAAGAACAAGAAACATGGCGACCCTAATCTTTTATTGCATCACACTATTAAAAGAGGAACAGAAAGCGGTTATGATGCTGCAATTTGAGATGTATAAAACCAATAGATAGATCTTCAAACAAAATATTTTCTCCTCAATTTTCAATGTGACTAATTGAAATATAAAGAAAGAAGATGAAAATTTAGTACCTGGGAATGTAGCAATTCAGAGATTGAACAAATGGGGATCATCATTTAACGTGATCAGAAGGATAAATCGAAAGTTTAAATCCCTTGCCTTTATTTGTTAGCGTATTTTCCTTCTTTTGGCTTTGTATTTTCTTGGCAGAAGTAGCTGCTATTTCGTTGGTGCAGTACAACTCTACAGTCTGGAGGGTTGCAATATCCGCGAGGCCCAGTGGGACTGTACTGAGGGAAGTGCAGTGCTTAAGATGAAGACTCTCGAGACTTGGGAAGTGACTACCAGAAGCAACCCAAGTAACCAAATCTGTACTTCCAATATGCAAGAGTTTAAGAGAAGGAAAACCTCCATCCTCTGCCTCCCACAGCTTTCCCTCGAATGCATTTTCTTTCAACTTGAGTATCTCAAGGTTTTCCAACCTTCCCAGTGTAGACATGTACTCCCAATCAAGCTGAGTGCCATAGAGTGTTAGCTTCGTTAGGTTTGGTGGAAATTTGTCTGGAGGGCTAACTATTTTGCCTTCGGAGCCTTGCACATTAACCACATCATTGAATAGCTTCAAATTTTCAAGGGAATTCAACTGTTTCACATTGTCAAACAAACTAGATTCATCCTTGACCTCGAAGAGTTTAGACAATTGACCACGAATACCCAACTTACTTAGGTTAGGAGCCCTGTCCAATACATCTTCTGAACAAGTTTCTGGTGATATAGTTGAAAGTGTTCTTAGGTCTATCAAATAACCTTCTTCATCATTTCTTTTTCTAGAAACGGGGTCCGAAAAAGAAGTGGATGCATTTGTTTCTAGATGTCTCAGTCGAACCATTTTGAATATATCTCCTCTGATTTCAAGGGTATTTGATGATGTCTTGACTATGAGAGTTTGCATATTCCAAAGGTTGGTAATGTGTTTAGGAAGGATCTTGAATTGGATGGAGAGAACAAGGTACCTCAAATTAACCAGTAGAGTTAGGTCAGAAGGAAAACGGCTGAAACGTATGGGCTCACCATCTAATACCCTGAGCAATTTAAATGTTTTGGGGAAGGAAGAAATGTTTGCAAGTGTCAAGGTAATTTCGTCATTGGAGAAACACAAGATAGACCGAACATGTGAACCAAACTGTTTTGGAGATTTAATGTTCAGAAAATGGGGTGGGATAGAAAGACCACGGCACATTTTGAAGGCATCGTTGGAAGACAAATCAGTAATTTGATCAGACCGTTTGATTTCGTGGTAAAAAATTTCCTCAACTGCTTTGTTCTTGCAAAACACATGGATCATGTCATGAACATAGCAAGTTTTAATCTTGCCATTTGACCTCCATTTTTCAACCATGACTAAATTCCTGTTCACAAGATCTTCTAGATAGTCCTCTGCAATACTCTCCAAGGTTAACTCCCCTTTTCGTTGTATGAATCCTTCGGCAACCCACAAGCGAATTAGCTTCCTAACCGAGATACGATAGTCTTCTGGAAGCATACCAAAATATATAAAACACGCTCTCAAGTGATAAGGTAGGTGATTAAAACTCCATGCTATAAAATTGTCCATGGTCTTCCCTGGATCCATTTCAACGTTATATTCCTTCACATTTTTGGAAACATCTTCCCAATGAGAACCTTCCGTACCTTTTTCTAGTAGAATTCCTCCAATCACCACTATCGCCAGTGGTAGTCCATCACATTCAGCAGCTATTTTCATTCCATGTTTGACCAAATCCCTTGGGCATTCCTCCAAGCCAAGTGCTTTTCTTTGAAGTAACGTCCAACTCTCATCAATAGTGAGAAATCGCAAATCATGGCGTTCTACTTTACAGTCGGCATTCTTACCTACATTCCTGTCACGACTAGTCAATAGTATTCTGCTTTTCTTCTTGTTCTTAGGAAAAGCAACTTGGAGATGATTCCAGTCATTTGGAGTCCGAACATTATCCACGACAATTAAATACTTCTCTTCCTCCAAAGATCTAAGAAGTTTTTGAGCTAAATTATCTTCTGTCATGTTACGTATCTCATCAGTGACCTTGGTGATTTGATCCAGAATAGTAAGGAAAACTTCCTTTCTATTATAATCTTGAGAAACATAAACCCATATTCGATTGTAAAATTCGAATTCTATTTTAGGATCACGAAATACCATTTTAGCTAGTGTTGTCTTACCACTACCTGGCATACCAACTATCGATACAACTTCCAGTTCTTCAGATTCTCTAGTAAGAAGATTGATAACTGTTGCTGCCTCGTCTTCAATACCTACCACAAGTTCTTCCTGTACGATGGGAGCCTAGTATAGTAATGACGATCATATCAGAAATGATATGCCAATATCTAAATAAATAGATGTTCGAAACTCAAGCCTATAATAAAACGAAATGTACAGCAAGAAAATATTCAAGATGAGAATACATGTCGATGTGTATACTAATTGGAAAGTTTCAGCACTCTAAGCTGTCACATAGATAATATGAGAATCAACCCGGTAAAAGCATCAGGTCAATGGATTACCAGTCAAATCATCGAGTTATTGTTAAACAAAAAAATTATTTAAAAAATAATGAGCCATATGAATGACAATAAATATAAAATAATCATGGCTCTAGTTTAAAATTTGATGTATAAATTGAAATATTAAAAGTCTGAAGTTTTCTCTTGATTTTTAAGATTATAATGAAAGACATACGAATATCTAAAACTTCACCAGTCAAGCATCAGGTACACTGTATTCGGTTTAAACTTCACATGTGGTTAATTTTTTGAATAATAACATATTCTTTTGAACTCTACTGAACCGATTAATATCCCTTGTTTGAGCCCCATTTTTTTTGGAAGAATGAATTTTTGAATAGTGTATTGATGGGAAATGTGTGGTTAAAAAATAATAAAAAATTTTGAATTTACATGTAATATTATTTTATTGAAGAATGTGTGGTTAAAATGATGTCAAAATACTGTTGAAAAATATATTTTTCCAAAAGAATGGGATTCAAACAAGGGCATAAAAAGTCATCCAGGTTGGACCAGATCGTTTACAACCTTAAGGGTCCCTCACTACCTCTGTCCTGGAGCATCGTGAGGGAGGTAAATTGCAGGTTATGCCTCCAAGGGTACAGGGTGGAAGGCTGCTTGTACACTTGTACTTACTCAAGAGTCAAATCCATATTTCAGGATTCGAACCCTTGACGCAGCAGCCTCAAGCAAAGCTGGATTTCTCCACCCTCCCCTTTTACCACTTGGAGATGTGCCCTGGGGGCGAGAAGTAGAATCCATTAACTATGGGAAGATGTTCCACTACGAATTTAACTGTTACTAAAATGAACAATAAAGCAATCTAAACCAGTTTGAAGATTGGGTTGACTTGGAATCAAGTCATCAACAAAGCTAATCTAGTAGTGTATATACACAGAAGAGTAATTGAGTATATATTATACCTTAGTTATTTTGCTAGGTTTAGATCCTTCCCCATCGAGCCTGGCCCCATCGCCAAACTTCTTCTTGTCGTATATTTTCTTCACCATCGCCTTCATGGGCTCGATCTTTTGCGCCAGATTTAAAAGCTTCGTGGGACGATCCAATGGATGCTTTATTTTTGAAAACAGACTACTGGATTTGTACTGAGCTGCCTCAATAACATATTCATCCACAATATTTTCTGCTTCGTATACTGCGTTTCTTATTAGTTCCACCAATGCTTTCATGGCTGCATCCTCGATCGGCTTTTTGTTGGCATCCTGGAGGAAGAATTTGAAGAGTTCCAGATCATCGCTCAGAGGTTTCACTCTATCATTCACTTCAGAAATCTGCCTATTGGTGGAAGCAATCAACTCCTTTAGGTTATCTAGTATAAATGTCACCGCAGCGTCGGCCATCTCTTCTTCAATTGATTTCTGATAACAGAATCACCCTACTTGTATTGTAGCTATTCTATGCTACATGGTGTGAAGATGGGAATCTTGATTTAGCCTTGTTTGAGCCACATTATTGGAATGAAAATGTATTTTTGAATAATATATTGTTGAAAAATGTGTGGTTGTAATATTATTTTATTTAAAAATATGTGGTTAAAATAATGTTTGAAGAACGTATTTTTTTGAAAAAAATGTAGCTCACCGGCCAAACATGGAAATTATGGAAATTTCATTTATATTTGTAACCAAGTCATTCTATATATATATTTATTTATTTATTTTTATTTTTTATTCTTTGTTAAATCACCGCCCATTATCGAAAATCGTAAAATAGTTTCCGTTCACACCCGTGACAAGGTAGTGGCCCCATTGCACCAGTAGAACACTTTAAAATTTTAAATTGACTCGGTCTGAAAAATCTTTCTGTCAAGCAACAAAATTATGGCTTTAACTTTGTCTCCTCCATGCTAAATTGAGATGGATGGCGTGAAATTCTGATTGTACACGAGGAATCCTGTTAAAGGCCAAACACGCTTTATAGATATAAGCCAAACACGCTTGCTTGCTTTATATATATATATTATAATAGCTTCATTTAATAAGTTATAAATTTAAATATTTTATTTTTTAAATTATTCAAATCATATTTAAATTTATAGAATTTGTTGGATCATCTCAAAATTTTGTTTATAAATTTAAAGGTACTCTATGTTATAGATAATGCTTTTTAAAAATAAAAAATCTCTTAAAATTGATCTAAAGCATAATATTCTTTCCTAGCTCAACTATATATATATATATAACTTTTAATATCATGAGTTTGATCAGTTTTAAATTCCTTTCTTCCGTCAATTCTAGAAGAAATAACATTTGTTTGATGATTAAGTCTTTCATTTTGAATAGGAAAACATATTAGAAAAAGTTGGAGATTCAGGTTGATTTGATTCTTCTTCTTTTCTTTTCTTTTTTTTTTCAGAATATTGAGGTTTTTGAATATTTGGAATAAAATCAACACCTGAAAGAGAAGATGTTGAAAATCTTGCCGACTGAAAACATTGATATTTCATCATCAAATATTTTCCTAATCAAAGGAACTTGAGTTTGAGTCCATTTTTCTTCATCAGTAAAAATGGCATAATGTTCATCATGAAACATTAACTACAATATTGAATTGTCAATATTTGTACCAAGCTTTTTCTTTGCAGCAAGAATGGATTTTGATCTAATTTTTGTAAGAATTTCTCTTACATGATTTTTGAATATGATTTCATTGTCTTTAGGATAGTAAACTTTTGATAAGATATTTGAATCTGACATTGGAAGATTACTTGACAATGTACTCCAAATAGTAACAATCTGTTTGACTGGAAAATACTTTTCAGTAAAAAAAGTATCATTGAATTTGCTTTCTTTGACAATCCATTCAGGAAGAATAGTTGAGAATTCAATTTTGAAGGTTTTAACTTTGAATTCAAAGAGATGATTAATAACTCTTTTAAAAGAGCTATTAAAAAGTGAAATATTTGTTTTTGAATCAATATATATTAAGGAAATAAATTCTCATTCAATCATTTGACGGATTTCTTTATTAACGACGTTAATGATTGAAGTACCTTTGAGGGTAAAATGAAGTTTGTGATAACTTTCACAGGTCGCAAAACCATTGAAATAACAGTTATCAAATATTCTGAAAATAATATTTTTGAATGTTTGAACACAAGTAGGATTTCTATTAATAATATTTTGATAAATATCATCAGGAAGTTTTAAGACTTCCTTTATAAAATTTCTTCTATTTCTTTTCAATAGGAATATATTTTGAAAAGAAGGTTCTTTTGAAATATTTTGAAGAATAAGTCTATCATTTTTCTGAGAATTTTTCTGAAATTTTTGATAATTTTATTACTACTGTCAAAAATTTCAGTAGTATTTTTGAGACATCTTATAATATCCTTATTACTTCTTTGATAGTAAATAGTAAGAATATCATAAAGATTATCCTTTTGAAATCTAAAAAGTTTTGTATGAGTTTTAAGCTCATAGAATTTTGGTTCAATTCCTAAATAGGAATCTGATTGAGAAAATTTACTTTTATTCAAAGAATTTGATTATTTGATTGAGAAAGATCTGTATCTTGAGAAAATTTTATCTTCAAAGGATTTTGAGAAGATTTTGAAATTGTTTTTAGTATTCGTCTCTCTTTCTATAATATTCTTTGTAGGAGATAAGTCTTGCAGGATAGTTTGAAATTCTTCAAATAAATAGTTCTTTGAAATAATATAAAAACAAAATATCTTGTCATTAAGAAATTTGAAAAAGTTAAAAAATACTTGATTTGACTTATTTGGAATCTGCTTTAACACCCTACCAAAGCCTAAATCAGAGGCATCAGTTTTGACAATAATTGAAGCAGTAGGGTCAAGAATTGATAAGCATGGAATATTTTTGATAGCTTTTTTGACTTTTTGAACAGCTAATGTGCACTCATGACTTCATGGGTCCAGGTTCTTTTGTAATCTTTTGAAAAGAGGAGCACAAATCAACCTTATCTCTTTGATAAAGTCGTCAACATAATTGACGCAACAAAGGAATCTTTAAAGAGAATATTTTTCTAAAATTTCATCAGGAAAGTTTTCAGTAAAATCTAGACTTTTCTGAATTGGTATAATTGAACCATTTTGAATATTATGACCTAAAAATTTTATCTTTGTTTGACATAAAACAATTTTTTTAGTAGAAACTGCTAAACCATTATTCTTGATAACATGTATAAATGTATTGATATGCTCGAAATATTGTTCTATACTTTCAGAAAATACGAGAACTTCATCGATGTAAATAATGATAAAATTTGAAAATGGATTGAAAATATCATTCATGATTTTTTGAAATTCAGAATGAGCATTTTTTAGACCAAATGGCATAACATTTCATTCGTATTGATCGAAAGGAACATTGAATACAGTTTTGTACTTATCTTCTTCTTTAATTTGAATCTGCCAGAAGCCCGACTTCATACCAAATTCTGAGAAGATAACAACTTTAATAATCTATTCAGAAGATCTTTCTTTTGAGGAAGTGGATATCGAATCCATTGAATAGCATTATTGAGAGACTTGTAATTGATAACAAGAAAGAGCACCTCGTTCAATTTCAGCCGAATCATTGACATAGAATTCGGAGCAACTCCAAGGAGATTTGCTCGGACGAATTAACCCTTTGTCAAGTAAATCATCGATTTCCTTGATACAAAAGTCTAACAATTCTTTGTTCATTTGAATAGGACGAGATTTTGTAGGAATATTTGATTCATGAAAATTAGAATTGTATGGAAGAGATACCACATGTTTCTTACGATCCCAAAAAATATTTGAAATAATAGAACAAATCTCTTTTTCCATTTGTTTTTGAAGATTTGAAATTATTTTAAATTGAAAGATTTTGCAACTGTTCTTCAATTCTTTGAAATTTAATTTCTTCTTTGAGAAATCTAAAATGATTTTTCTTAAAATTAATATTATTGACTATTTTTGAAATTGATTCTTTTTTTAAAGAATTAACATCTTTATAAGAAGGAAGATTTGTAAATTTGAAACAAATTTCTTGATCAAATATTTTTGTAGTTAAACCTTTTGAAGTAGCTTGAAAAGGATAAATTTGAACAATAAAAGGAGTACCGACAATTACTTCTTGATCCAAATCTTTTACAAGATAAAAAATATTTTTGAAACAAATATTTGAATTACAAACATGAGCTTTTGAAAGCTTATATTGAATATTGAGTTTCTTACCACTAGCACCATAAAGATGCTCAGTAGTTTTTTCAAAATACTTTGTAGGTATCAATCATTCACAGACACAATTTTGATCAGCTCCAGAATCAATAAGGACTCTAGAAGTGAATTTGAATTCTTTGTTGATTACAATAGTCATATTGCAGTACCATTTTTGAAGTTGAACACGATTAATAACATTAATCATTTCTTCTTCAAATTGAATATTTGAAGGAATGAGAGGATTGGATTCTTCACCAGAAGAACTGGAAGAAGATGAATAAGGTGTTTTTGACTTTTGATGTTTGAGAAGAGAAACTTCTATTCTAACATCTTTCATTTGACGTTCAAGAATAGAGATTTGAGATTTCATAAAATTGACTTCTGATTTTAAATCCGAACTGGAAGATTTTGAAGTTTCAAAACGATCTAAAACATTTTTATATTGAAAGGTTTAGCTTTTGAATTTGAAGGAAGAAGGGAATTAAACTTGTTTTTTAGCTATGGATCATCAATTTGATCTACAATCTCTTTAAGAAGTTCTTCTTGTTTAGTAAGAATATTTATAGTTTTATAACCACAAAGTTCTTTTATTTTGACTTGAAGAGGATTGAGAATTTGAACTATATTCAACATCTGAATCTTTTTGATGTTGATAAACATGTTCTAACTCTGGGTTAGACTCATTGTCAGAACTGTAATTTGAATCAATAAGATTGAGAAGTTGAAGTTTAATATCTTCATCAATTTGAAGATTACTAATCTTTCCTTTGAGAGAACACTTATTAGCATAATGCCCAGATTTTTGACGTTTCCAGCAAGTAACATTGTTTTTCTTGAAAATCTTTTCTTTTGAAATTTCTTTTTAGAATAAGAAAGTTTTTGAAAATATTTTTCTTTTGAATAAACTTTTCTTTTTGAAAATTTTTTTCTTTTCGTTTTTTATGGAGGAATAACTTTCTCAAATCCATATTGTTCACAGAATGATCCAAGTTCTTTACGACTATCTAATCTTTCTATTTGCAATTTAGATTTAAGTTTGAGTTCATTACAGAGTGCTAATCCTTACCTGTTAATGAAACAAATCAATTCTCCATATGAAAGAACATCATAAGGAATATTATTTGAATATTCTTTTTTGATTGAATTTTTGACTCTTTCAAAAAATAATTTTGGAAGTCTAGATAAAAATCTTTCTTTCCAATAAGTTTGATTACAAACTCTTCGTAAAAATATACATGTTAAAAACATATCTTTATACCTACGAAAATCTTGTAAACTAGAACAACTTAAAGTTAATAAAATACTTGAAATTTTTTCTAAAACATCTGTTGGAAATCCAATAAAATGTTTAATAATACAATAAATTATTGTATTAAAACAATCATTTGAACCATCAGGTCTAAGAGCTTGAATAATCTGAATTTTTTCTTGTTCAGTAATATAATTGAACCAACAATTATTAATTTGACCAGAAAATCCTTGAATAATATTATTAGTTGACTCTATTGAAGAAATTCTTTCTTGAATATATGCGTTATAACAAGCACCCATACTTTCAAGAGTTTCAAAAATTTGATATTCTGTTAAATCATCTATATTTCATATAGTTATACCGCTTCCAAAAAATGTTGTAGGCGTTTTAGCCTTATGCTCGAAAAATAAATCTGGAGGAGTATTTTTTAGATAATAAGGAGGAATTGCCTTGAAGTTTATTGATTTGAGGAAAATCATCATCAATAAATTGAGATTCAATATCATCAATAATATTGATGTTATTTGAAGTAGAGGAAGATGATATTTTTGATAACTGAATAGCAAGTTCTTTGAGAACATTAATCTCAGTTTTGAGACTATTTTTAGGTTTAGCCTCATGCTTTTTAATTAAAACTGGCTCTATTGGCTTAATACCGTTTGAAGAGCATGATGTCTCGGGTTTAGAATTTATTTCAATTCTGTTAAGCAGAGAACAGATAGATTGAAAAACTACATTTGTGTAGTTATTTTGAGCTTAAATATTTTTGATATCTTTAACAACAACTTGAGATTCCTCAGGTAGTCCTTTAGATACCTTTTTAAAAGGAGAAGCAAGAACTTCTGTTTTTCCATGTGGAATTACAATCTCTTGCAATGGAGGATGTGAAGATTGAATATTCTCACCAGAATGAAGTTTCCAAATCTTATGTGGAATATTTGAAGTTTAAATATAAATTTTTTCTTTCTTTGATTTTGAAAAACTTTTTCTTTCTTTGAAAAAGTAAGTTTTTTATTGAAAACTTTGAAATAAAATCATTTATAAAAACTTAAATTTTCAGGGAATTCATAAAATTCTTCCCAATAAGATTCTTGTCGAGCTAACCCCTTGCTAAACCAATAAGGGTTAAATATCAAAGAGAAAAAATGTTTAAAAATATAGAAAATGACCGATAAGGATTGGAATATCAATTATTTCTTGAACAATGTTATTCTGTACCACTTTTTGACCAACTATTTGATGCTATCTAATATTTTTGAATAAAACTATTTGTAGTGGTTTGCTACCGTAATCACTCTACGTGACATACTTGTAGCAGTTAATAATTTGATGCATGAGCCAATGAAAAACTATCATATTAATTCATCAAATCACTAACCCGTCATATATACATCACAAAGGACGACTACGACAATGAGCGTCGACAGATAACATTGTTATAATATTAGTTTATGTGTCTCTTTGTAGTATAAGTCTCAATTAAATATATAACTATCTGATTCATTTAATTTAATGTCACTTAGTGTTATCTAAATTGATATTGTAAAATCAATAATCCTTTTTGGTCCTCATTTTTTATTTTTATAAAACACACTAAATTGACTTGTTAATATAATGTCATGTAAATGGAACCATGTTTTATTCTTAAGATTTTTTGTTCAAAGGTGGAATATTGACGAATATTAGATTGTCTCGAGTACTTGTTTAATATGTGGCAACAAATATAATTCGATCTAAAAAAAAAAAAGTTAGAATTTTATTTGTAACGTCATTTAAATTGAGGTCCACTATAATTTCAGAGAATCTGGGCTTTTATGGGTTATATTTCTGGCCTGAGCAAAACTCTTCAAATTTTTATTTTTATTTTTATATAAAAACACACACTTGGCATAAGCACAACCATTTGACGCAATTCAAAAATTAGTCCAGATTTCTAAGGACATTCTCAATTTCTAATGCTTACCATATTTTGGTAGCCGCCGACATTTAGTAATTCAAATTTTCTGGATCTTTTGACCCAAAATTGTAATTAAAATCCATCCAAGAAACAATAGTTTCAAATTCTTTTGCGTAAGTTTTGAAGTAACTTTGAAAAGAAAAGAAAATATTCTTTGCTAGTTTTATATTAATATAGTCTACAATAGTTAAATGTAAATTTAATTAATTATATTTTGCTCAAATTAATAGTTTATGCTTAAAAATGATGTGACATTTCAGAAATTACCAGTATGGGGCATCGAAAAATAATTTCCGTTTTCACCTGCCTCATATTAAGTACCAAAAAAATTAAGTGTTTGTTTAATAGGAATTTTGTTAATTAATTTTTGACAGTTAGAGATAAAATGGGTCCTATTTATAATTCAAAAATGACAACTGAAATAATAAAATAACGTTCAAAAAATTAATTTTAATTGAATTAAAAACTCTACCAAATATATTTTAAATATTGTAAATGCCAGGTCAATGCAAGATAATAATTTCAATAAAAATCGTCTTGCGGGTGGCCCCATGTTAATTATTTCACCAGTGGAGCACAGGGGCCTGTAAGTCAATAGA